>NC_044563.1:107439599-107741099 GCF_007565055.1 Rhinopithecus roxellana
CTCTAGCTTTTCCAGGTTGGAATGGCTTTCAGGAATACTGCTCCTGCCCACCATGCCAACTCACCCACTATCGTAAACACAAAGGCACAGAAGCAGAGGCTGCGCTGCAAAGTGAATCTGTCCCACAGCACCAGGCACCAGAACCGTTTGTAGTCAGGAAGAAACCAGGTTCGAAATTGGAGAGCCAGAAACTAGTATGTGGAAAATACTTCAAATTATCAAAAAATGTGAAATTGTAGAGGAGACAGAGAAATCCTCTTCTTTTAGGAAAATAATAATGCAGCATTTGCAATTATAAAAGAACCGTATCTTTTGATGGGAAACAGAATTTATCAGAATTTCTTTGGTTTTAAGGCACAACTCTATAAATGATTACTATATCTGTGAGATAATTGATATATTGTCACATCACAATTTTAATAGTAAAATACACACGTCAACCAATTATATAAAGACTGAAAATATTTAGAAGAACATGTTTCTGTATAGAGAAGTGCTCAAGCTATACAATCAAAAAGATGTATGAAAAAATGATATATATAATATATATGTGAAAACATATGTATAAAGATATCCTAGTCTTCTTGAACTACCATAACAAAATATCATAGATTGAGTGGCTTCAACAACAGCAATTTATTTCTTGCAGTTCTGAAGGCTGGAAAGTTCAAAATCAAGGTGATAACAAGATAGTTTTCACTCTGAGGCTCCTTCTTTTGGCTTGCAGACTACCACCATCTTACCATGTGTTCACAGGATCGCTCCTTTACATGTGTGCAGGAGAGTATTCTCTCATGTCTCTTATGAAGACATGAATCCCATCATGAGGTTACACCTTCTTGAGCTCATCTAACCCTAATTACCTCCCAAAGGCCCTATCTCCAAAAACTATTACATTGGGGATTAGGGCTTAGACACATAAATTTAGAGGGGATACAAGCATTCAGTCCATAACAAAAGTGTACAATAATAATTAATATATGTATTATACATTCAGTGACTTTTGTGATATTTATCTGCCTTTTAACATTGGGACTTACTGTGATTTATTTTCTTTTGCTAAATAAACACTCAATTAAACACCTAATTTTTTGTAATTTTGCATTCTGTCTCTCAAAGGAGATCTCAATTATTATATAAGTTTCCAAGCCCACAAAATCTGGATCATTTCCTGCCCTTAATATCACCTTCCCTTATCGCTAAATCATCCAGTCCCAGTTCTCATCTAAAGTTCCCCATCTTCAACACAACCCTCAACTCAATACATCACTCTCCTTGACATACTAGCTAACTATGCATTTCTAAGTACTCTCAAGATTATAAATCACAAATCTCAAGAACTTTGGTGAAAGTAGAAATCTTTTTAGAATACAGAGGAGGAAAAGAAGTTGAATAAGCAAAGACTATATATCAATCTTGGGAAATGATAAGGGGTATACGATTAGTAACACATGCATGTTAATATTTATCTTCTTATAAAATATATATCTCTATTCAACATACACAACCTTCATCCAGAGTTTCCACATGATTGAGTTACAGCCACCATATTTTACCTAGCACCACTGTATTTCTCCAGCCCTCAGGTCCTGTGGCTGAGTTTAGATTATCTTCACTCAGGGTTGATAGTTTCCCACTGTCCCACAGTGCACCATGGCAATCTGGCTTCCTGCAGGTGCCATTCAGTCGGCCAGTCATGCCGTTGTAGGTCTGTATTCCAGGTGTCAACCCTTTTTGAATAACTTTCCAATAAGGCTTCTTAGCTCCAAAATGAATCAGTCTAATGTCAGTGAATTCTAGAAGAAGGGGCTTAGGGGAATGGGAAGAAACCACCCTTACACTCTCAAGTTACAAGCACAGCACACGTTATGTAGAACACAGCTCACTTGTACTTCACAAGGGCTCGCTGTGATCTATGGAGACAACTGCCACATAAACACAAAGTGTGAAGCTTGATTTTCTCCCTGGGACTCAGAGGCAGAGTGATTTCTTAATAAATACTCCCACTGTGGTACAAATGATATTGATCTCTGCGGTTGGCACTAAAACCTGTAGCTAGTACATTGCATTTTTAAAAACCTTCATCTCTAAATCCAAGCTAGCAGTTTGGCGTCCAATATAGCAAAAGACTTTTCTATCAATATCTTACCTAACAGATGGAGAAAAATCCTGGTTTATAGGAACCCAGGTAACCATGGCTTTCAGTGCATTGGAATATTTTGCTTACTCTAATTTTATAGAAAGACTCATCACAAAAATATCCCCAACACGATGAGACAAAAACCAGAAGTCTTATGTGAGAGGTTAGGAATCCCCCCCCCCAAAAATTGTTTTTAATGTTTTAGAGTCATTGATTGTCCATCTCAATATTCTATGCTTTTTATAATTCCATGATGTTCCATAACTTATCATCAGAGTACATTATTTTTAACAACATTCTATTGCTTATGGCAGGAAAATGAATTTGAAAAATTTTAAAGGAACTTCAGCAAGAGCTGAAGTGAAAAGGATTATATTTAACCCTCTGGACCAGATCATCCTTTTAGCACCTCATTGATTCAACATTTAGGACTAATCAAGCTGTTATTGTTAAAGGATCAGTAGTTTAAAATAAAAGCTATTTTTTGGCTTAGATAACCGTTTAGAAGATTTAGTCATTCAAACACATTAAATAAGAATTGTCTTTATTGTCATCAAAAAGTCAATTTTGAGATCATCTTTCCCCTGTGTCCCAATGACATTATTAATTAATGCTACTGACAACAGCAGTGAGTCTACAGAATGAATGCCTCGCTAGATCACACATGGCTATTTTATAGTGTGTCCCATATTGATGTTTAGATATTGGACTATTTGCCTTAACTATACCCTGTATTTTCAACTTAGATTCAAGCAAGTTGAGTCTTGTTTGAATAACAAGTCTTGTTGGAATAAACAAGAATCTTGTTTATTTTGTATTCCATCCATAAATCACACAGTGCCTAAGATGTAATAGCTTCTCAATAAAATATTAGTTTCCTTCATGCACAGAGGGACATGTGTGCTGTGTTAGATATGAGTCATAACTTAGCCAGGATAGGTCAAATCAAATTTTTACATGTTGTCATGAGCAAAGCAATAGAACAGGAATCTCAGATGCTATCTCATGAAACATCACAATAGCCTTGGAGATACCATTGCCAATTCTCATTTTACAGAGAAGTTTGAGAATCATAGTGAAATAAATTGTCCAATATTGTATATCTAGTACATTCTGGAGAAGTAATGTAAAATGACATCCAAAGCCCACCTCCCTGTCCTCCACTAACTTATTTGGGGTTTCTATGCTCTAATGAGGTGAAGGAAGCATTTCTATAGATGTCCACAAGACTGGTGCAGCCATTTATGTTTGTTTTGCTTCCTGAACTGCTTGTAGATTCCAGATCCATATGCTTTTTGAGGCTTCCACAATGTGAAAGCTCTGGATGTTATCCAGTAAGAAAGGCAGTTTCTCCCACAAGGGCTCCTACTTGACACTGTGCTAGCCAAACTTGTGGAGGAAGACAGTCAATAATTCAGTATAAAGTACTATACCCAGAGGTTTGGAAGGGTCCCGTGGCCTGAATATTATATCAGTATAAAGGGATAATCTGCTTTTGGGGGAACACATTTTGTGGTCCTGGTTTTATAAAAGGATTCAAAGTAAGTAAGTTATATATTTACGTACCTGTCTCCTTTGAGACCTTAATTTATCACTAGCAATCAGGAAACTAAGATGGGGAACAATGTCTCGTGAAATGTGGCAAGCGCTGTAACAGAGTCTAGAGTTAGGAATGCTACAGGAACTCAGTAATAAGAAGTCCAGTTAGGTCGGGAAGTCTTTACCGAGCTGGGATTTGAAGCCTGATTGGGAGAGAGAAAGGACATTCTAGGAAGCAAGAACAGCATAAACAAAGGTACAGTGATATAAAAATATTTGTTTTGCCCAGGAATTAGAAGTGAGTAGCACCTACTTATGTTGAACCAACAAAAACCTGATGGGTGCGATATAAATTTTAGTGCATGATAGGAAGGTGTACAAATTATCACATAGTTATTTCTCCATATCATTTTTAATCTGTTTCTTGTTCCCTCTCCACCTAACTGGTGAGAAATTAGGCTGGAATATTGTGGTGTCACTCTTTCCCACTCTATGAGATCATCTAAGAGTCCTAAGTGCACACAGTGGAGTACAACAGGGCACTCTTAGTCCAAGGACATAACTTTTCCACTGTCCAGCCTTTGTAGTCTGTAGCTGCTGGTGGGTGCTAGCCCTACGATACTCACAGTGGTTCAAACTCAGAGTCCTTTGGAGGTCCATCAGGATCATTTCCAGTGCTTTCCAAGGTAATGTATATAGTGCATAATGTGTACAGAGCCGAAGGTATCCCATAGCATCTGAGATGCTGCATGCTAGTGGGGTCAAGTTAGTTCCACAGGTAGAAACCCTTCCTCAAACCCTACTCCTCTCTTAGTCTCTCTCATAAGATCTCACCACTTTCTGCTTCCTCACACCCAATGTGTGTGTCCATTCCATTCCCTCAGGAGCCACCCAGTTAAAATATGCTCAGTGTGCACAAACCAAAGACTCCTGAGAAACACATACGAACCTCTCTTTTCTCAGGGGTGGGCGAGCATGGGAAGAGTTTTCATCACAAGTTTGGCTTTATTTTCATGATTTTAATGTTATAATTAGGAGTTTACATATTTTTTCTGGATATACCAGTATGGTAGGGTTGTGGATAACTTGTTGTACAACTAGTTGAGTATTAACTTTTCGTGGGAAAAATAATGGCCTCAAAGATGTTCATGCTATAATTCTCAGAAATTGTGAGTATGTTAATTTACATGGCAAGAAGTATTTTGTAGATGTTATTAAGGTTACGGACCTTGAGATAGAGAGATTATCCTGGATTATCTGGGTAGGCCCAATCTAATCACACAAGTTCCTAGAATCAGAGAATTTTTCTGTCTGTGATCAGGAAGATAGAAAGATGTGATGACAAAAGAAGGGTTAGAGAGATTGGACCCTGATGGTTTTGAAGACTGATTAAGGGAGACATGAAGCAAGGAATGTGGGAAGCCTCTCAAAGCTGAAAAAGGCAGAGAAATGGGTTCTTCCCTAGAGCTTCCAGAAAGGAGCACCAACTTGATTTGAACCCACTGAGACTAGTGTTGGACTTCTGACACACAAAGCTGCAAGATAATAAAGTTGTCGTTCTTTAAACCAAGAAATTGGTGGTAATTAGTTACACCAATAATCAAAAGCACACTTTTATGTAGATGCAGAGTTATTTAAAAAATTTTATAAATAGAAACATTAGAATCAATGAACCACTAAAATTTACTAATTGAGTTTTCCTGAGTTATATTTGCCCTTCATTTAAAAAATCAAATATAGTACATAAGGGCTTATGAAAAAAATAGTCCCCTGATACCTGTACCTCCTCCCCAGTCCTACTTTCCAGAAGTAACAACTTCTAATCTTAACTGCTTTTTTTAATTCTTAGTGAGACTGTTGTATCTTTTAATGATTTTCTCACTCTATTATTTCTTGATTTTGTCTGACATTATGATTTGACTCCTGATAGGACAGATGAGGATTTAACTCACTCATAGCCCACTTCCCCATTCCCCTCCCAATAGAGATGGCTGATTTTAGTCTTTCTGCTGATTACATTTTCCAACTTTAAATAACACATTCCAACATTTCAGCCTTGGCCAATCAACCATAGCCAACACCTTTGTCATTGCACTTTTTAAAAGGAAGTGTCCATGTCTCCACCAGTCTTTCACTCTCATACTACTCCTGCCTCCAACTTTCTGTCATCCACAATTTTATTTTCACATTTCAAAGTTGTTACCAACATTTGAAATCTGTTTTGAAACCAAATTTAAACCTCAGTATTTGGATAATAATAAACAGGATTTATATTATATTATCATAACTGTATAAATACTGTACATGGTAGAGCCAAGAAATACTCTCTGGTTTTATTTTCTTTATTTTGTTTATCTTTCTGCATTTTATTCATCATTATTTTTCTATTGACCTTTATTTTCTTGCATGATTTGCTTTTATTGAATCCATAAATTCTTGCATTTCTCTGGGATAACATTAAATCTCTTAAGCATCTTCCTGGAGTTTTCTGTCCTTTTGTCTACATAGGACCCTCATCCCCTAGTCTTGCTTATAGTTATAAGGTTGAATTTCCCTTTGTTATCTCCCAAACTAGATTATCTCTTTCTAGATCCTACATCTTCATGACTCTTGGTTTATTCCCTCTATTTGCTAGGATTTATCAGTAAGTAGTTTTCTTTATAAAGGCTGTGTGGGACTTTTGCAAAAGGCCTTTATTCTACTTTGGCATTTGATTGATGCTTTGGTTGATTCTTGGCTAAATATCATTTTTATTTTAAAACTTTTGAAGCATAATATACATTCAGAGGTATTCCCAAGTTACAAATGTATAGTTCAGTGAATTATCACAAAATTAACATGCCTGTGTAACTATCACCTAGACCAAGAGATAAAATATTACCAGGATCCCAGAAGCTCCCCATGCCTCCTCGTCATCACTAACCCTTCCCTCTTCCCCCAAAGTAATCACTTTCTGACTTCTATCACCGTAGACAAATAGTTTTGTCATTCGGACATTTGGGTCTCTAGTTTGGTACTCTTAATAATATGAATATGAATATTCTTATACATGCCTTTTGGTATACATAGGTATACGTTTCTGTTAGGTATGTCTCTAAATGTAGAAAAACTTGATTATAGAGTAGTTGAATGTTAACATTTATTAGATACTGGCAAACAGTTTTAAAAGTGTTTGTAGCAACTTACATTCTCACCAGTAATATATGAGAGTACATGGTGTTTTACTTCATTGCTCACACGTAGTATAACTAATATATTTAAATTCAGCTTTTTAACTGAGATTTCTGTAACTGAACCCAACACATAAGGTTTTTGCTTGTTTGTATACAACAACACATTCATTTTAGTAAAACCATAAAAATGTGAGGGTTATATCCTAAAAGTGGAATTTTAATGCATTTTAAGTCCCCTCTACTTTTCCATTCCTCCATTCATCCCCAGCACCTCATTTCAAAGTATTGAAATAATACAGAACAAAAATAGAAACTGGCGAAACTTAGAGGAACCTAATAAATTGTTGTGGCCATGTGATGCCCAGTGAAACCCCATAGAGATAAACTATATGGTCTCCCCAGATGGACTATCACCAAGTCAATCCATATCCTATCATGAACAGCTTTAGAGGGGTATTCTGATGTTAACTTTCCTAGAACTTAGGTTCTTTTAGACTTATCACTGTTTAAAGACAAAATTTAAGAAGTTTCTAACTATCCTTTATTTCTCAATGCTCATATAATTTATATATAAAAATGTATTTTTGAAGATCTTATGTTACTTAAATTTTACATGTCAGGAAATTAAAACTTAATTACTATCAAAGGGCAATACAATACTCTTAACCAAATAATTCAAGAAGTGGTGAAAGAATTATAATTAAATTTGCTGAAAAAAATTTAAAAGTGCTATTAAATAAGCATGGAGCCAATTAGAACTTTTTGCATTATGTACCAGCTCTCTGGTTGAAACAATAATGAAAAGAACTGAAAGTTTTATAAAAGCTTCTGTTCTTCCGAATTGTCCACTGTGAATCTATTTGAATTTTAGGACTTCCTCTGGTTAACAGTGAAAGTATGAATGTGTACAATGAATATGTACAATGCATGACAACACTGTGTGTCTTAAAAGAATCATTTCACTGATGAACAAAATCAAAAATTATGCTTGTGAGAAAGACAAGACGGAACTTTTCTTTCTAATAATACTGATGCTTACTTATTCTGGGCAATGTGACTCTAGAGATATTTCCCCTGAGATCTAAAACAATAAGTAAACAAAATCAATAATATGGCACTTCACCGTCACGGTCATAATTTTCATTTGTACAGTACTATACAAATGTACAAAACACTTTCACATAATTTATCTTACTTGATTCTAAAGATGATCTATAGGAAATATATTCATATTATTGTTCCTGTTTTATAAAATTACAAGGTTCAGAAAAGTTAAGTGAAAACTCAAGGCAGTGCATATTATGATTGCAAGAGGTGAAACTAAAGCCAAATTTCTGGTCCCCAGTTCAAGTGTTCTTTCAATTGAGCAATGTTGGTTTTCTATTGTATTAACAGACTAAAGCCAGTGGACTATTTGGAGAAGGCATCAACCTGTGGGTATAGACATAGTTGCTGAGTTTAGAAAAGGTTTTGATATGACGTACAAAATATATTAACCAGTTCCTTTTTTCCTATCTTTGTTCTCTGTATTCAAGACTGAAATACAAATAAAATGGCAAATAAGGGAGCGGGTAACTTCATGTCAACTGTGGTTTTTTTCCAACTAGTAAAACTAGAACAGATTTAATAGTAAACAAATGGGGGTAATAAATAAAGGCCTTGGGTATGACTATGACTTCCAAAATCATGTGGGAAACGAATAGACAACACAGCCAACCAACAACTGGTGTTCAAAGGTGATAAGGAGACAGTGGACGCTTTCCTTCAACTGCATCAAAGTTCTGAGCAGACCAGTTTTAGAAGT
Organism: Rhinopithecus roxellana; assembly: GCF_007565055.1. NCBI lineage: Eukaryota > Metazoa > Chordata > Mammalia > Primates > Cercopithecidae > Rhinopithecus > Rhinopithecus roxellana. The sequence continues at coordinate 107,448,256 of NC_044563.1, forward strand.
TATATAAGCAAAATCTGAATTAAATATTGGGCAATGCTTGTGTATCCTTTCATGCCAGCCACTATTGAAATTTAAACCCTACAGAGAGCAGTAGATTCTTTAACATGACAGGGCAATGTACATGAAATATTTTCCTTTGGAATTCTGTTACATTCTCACCACTAGTTTGTAGTTTGGTGCAATCGTTTGTGTAACCTCTATGGGGACTAATATCCCTTCCAACTCACCTCACAGAGTGAACAGTTCCCCTGTGCTAAAACCTTTCAGTAAGATAAAGAAATCATTGCAAATAATTTAATGCCCTTCAACTGTTGCAAACACACACACACACACAGACATACACACACGCAAAGCAAATAAGGTTTTTGATTAATGAACCCTTACCAAGTGGAGAGAGGGTAGAAAGGGAAAAGATATAGGCTGAAATATAATTATTGATCTTTAGTTAAATAAAAGAAAACTGGATGCGGTTGAGCTGAGCACACTATTAGAAAAGACTGACTTCTCTCCAAATGCTTATCCACATAAATTGTCAAGCTTGTTGGACATAATCAACTTTCCAATTTCAATAAAAATAAGCACAGCCGATTCTGTCTTCACAATTTATCAATAAATAATGTTCTTATAAAAACTTCCACAGTTGGCAAAATAGATACAAGACTTCAGACGCCGGAAATATTCAGTCCCTTCTTAATCCCTCTGTTATTTTGTTCACCACTTTGATGGCAGAGGTATCAATCCTGTTCAAACCTGTAATCCCTGTGTCTAGCACATTGTAAATATTCACAAGGAAGGAATAAGGAAAAAAAGGAGAAAAACAAACAGACTAAGAATGACCATGTTCATTTTGAGCACTATCATGAGTTGGCTGGCTAACAATATCAAGGTAGGAATTTAATTCTAGTGCTTTCTTTGGTTTACTTATTGCCGCATTCACCAATAGCAGTGCTGCAGCAGACAATGCACCTATGCCCATAGGTGTGTGGGGGGGGGGGGGGGGGTGTGGGGGGCGGTGTGGGTGTGTGTGTGTGTAATATATTTCAAGGGTTTTCCATATCTTCTACTACTTTCCATATTTCTCTCCACTATTTATAATGAATAAACTGTAGAATATAGCACTAAGCATCTGTATGAAAGCAACATCTCATATACAGTTTATGAAAAAAAGTCAATAAAACATGTTGATTATGTGTCAAATGATTGCTAACCTTTCTTCCTAGTGTCTGAAGGTAATCTTAGCCATCAAATACCAACTTCTTTAACTCTGCTTATTTCCATGTTAACATGCCTCTGCATATTTATTATCCTTTCTCCCTCAGCCTCAGAGAAAATAATGATGCAAACTTTATCTAAGGCAAATCCCCTCTCCTCATTTCATAGAGTCCCCTCTGATACTTAATTTTATCAATCGATCCTTATTGTGCCAGAATTTAAGTCTTTTACTCTTCAATCTGGATTTTTTCTTTTGCATTGTTTTACTACCATTGGTTACATTCAGAGTTACACTTACAGTTGGATCTAGAAGTTCAAACAGTCTCAACGGCCTCTCTCTCTCTCTCTCTCTCTCTCTCTCTCTCACGCACACACACACACACACACACATACACACACACTTTTCTCTCTTCTCCTCTCCCTTTCACTCCAATAAGTAAGTCACATAAAATTATTTTGGTTTGCCAGTGCATATAAAATTTATGTTTACCCTATACTGCTATGTGAATAAGTGTGCAATAGTATTATGTCTAAAAAAAACCAATGTACAGACTTTAACTAGAAAATACTATATAGGTAAAAAATGCTGATCATAATCTGAGCCTTCAGTTACGCATAATCCTTTGTGCTGGCAGAGGGTCTTGACTCAAGGTTGATGGCTCCAGACTGATCAGATTGGTGGTTGCTGAAGGCTGGGATGGCTATGGCAATTTCTTGAAATAAGACAACAATGAAGTTTGCCAATCAATTGACTCTTCCTTTCAAGAAAGATTTCTGTGTACCATGTGATGCTTTTGGATAGCATTTTACCCCCAGTAAAACTTCTTTCAAATTTTGAGTCAATCTTATCAAAATTTGCTGTTGCTTAATCAACTAAATTTCTGGAATATTCTACATCCTTTTTGTCATTTCAACAATGTATAACATCTTCATCAGGATGAAGAGTCCATCTCAAGAAACCACTTTCTTTGCTCATCCATAAGAAGCAACTCCTCATCTGTTCAAGTTTCATCAGGAGATTGCAACAATTCAGTCACATCTTAGTACTACTCCTAATTATAGTTCTCTTCCTATTTTCACCACAACTACAGTGACTTTATCCACTGAAGTCTTGAAGCCCTCAAACTCATCCATGAAGGTTGGAATTAACTTCTTCCAAATTCCTATAAAGTTGATATTTTTATTTCCTTCAATAAATCATGAATGTTCCCAATGGCTTCTAAAATGGTGAATTCTTTCCAGAAGATTTTCTGTTTACTTTGCTCAGATCCACCAGAGGAATCACTATCAATGGCAGCTACAGCCTTTCAAAATATAATTCTGAAATAAAAACACATAAAAGTCAAAATCACTCCTTGATCCATGGGCTGCAGAATAGATGGTGTGTTAGCAAGCATGAAAACAGTATTAATCTCCTTGTACATCTCCAGCTCTTTGACAACTAGATGTGTTGTCAGTGAGCAGTAATATTTTGAAATAATTTTTTCTTTCTGAGTAGTAAATTTCAACAGGGAGATTAAAATATTTGTAGGTAAACTATGCTGTAAACAAATTTGCTCTCCTCCAGGATTTTTGCTCTCATCCAGGCTCTGTTGTTCCAGTTACAGAGCACAGGTAGAATAGATTTACCATAATAGTCAAGGGACCTAGGACTTTCAATATGATAAAGGAGCATGGACTTCAACTGAAAGTCACCAACTGCACTGGGACCTAACAAAAGAATCATCTTGTCCTTTGAAGCTTCAAAGCCAGGCATTGGTTTCTCCTTTCTAGCTATGAAGGTCCTAGATGGCATCTTCTTCCAACAGAAGACTGTACTGTCTGCACTGAAAATCTGTTGTTTAGTATAATCATCTTTATCAATTATTTAAGCTAGATTTTCTGGATCCATCAAGCTGGATAACTTGCTACAGCTTCTACATCAGCACTTGCTGCTTCACCTTGAACTTTTATGTTACAGAGATACCTTCTTTCCTTAAATCTCCATAAACCCAACTTTTCTAGCTTCCAGGGTTTCTTTTGCAGCTTCCTCACCTCTCTTGGCCTTCATAGAATTGAAGATTGTTAGGCCCTTGCTCTGGATTAGGCTTTGCTGTAAGGGAATGTTGTTACTGAATTGATCTTCTGTCCATACCACTAAAATGTTCTCTTTATCAACAATAAGACTATTTCACTGTCTTCGCATTTGTATGTTCACTTCACTGGAGTAGTACTTTTAATTTCCTTCAAGAAGCTTTCTTTTGTATTCACAACTTCGCTATCTGGTGCAAGAGAACTAGCTTTTGGCCTATCTTGACTTCTGCATAGCAAAAGAAACTATTATCAGAGTATACATGTAACCTATAGAATGGGAGAAAACTTTTGCAATCTATCCATCTGACAGAGGGTTAATATCCAGAATCTACAAATAACGTAAACAAATATACAAGAAAAAAAAACCCCACCAAAAAGTGGGTGAAGGATATGAACAGAGACTTCTCAAAAAAAGACATTTATGCAGCCAACAAACATTTTAAAAAGCTCATCATCACTGGTCATTAGAGAAATGCAAATCAAAACCACAATAAGATACCACCTCACGCCAGTTAGACTGGTGATCATTAAAAAGTCCGGAAACAACAGATGCTGGAGAGGATGTGAGGAAACAGGAATTTCTTTTTTTTTTTTTTTTTTTTTTTTTTTTTATTGAGACAGTCTCACTCTGTTGCCCAGGCTGGAGTGCAGTGGCACGATCTCAGTACAAGTTCCACCTCCCGGGTTCATGCCACTCTCCTGCCTCCGCCTCCCGAGTAGCTGGGACTACAGGTACCCACCACCACACCAGGCTAATTTTTTGTATTTTTAGTAGAGACGCGGTTTCACCATGGTCTCAATCTCCTGACCTCGTGATCCACCCACCTGGGCCTCCCAAAGTGCTGAGATCACAGGCGTGAGCCACCATGCCCAGAGAGGAATGTTTTTACACTGTTGGTGGGAGGGTAAATTAGTTCAACCATTGTGGAAGACAGTGTGGCAATTCCTCAATGACCTAGAATCAGAAATACCATTTCACCCAGCAATTCCATTACTGGGTATATAACCAAAGGACTATAAATCATTCTACTCTAAAGACACATGCACACGTATGTTTACTGTGGCACTGTTCACAATAGCAAAGACTTGGAACCAACCCAAATGACCATCAGTGATAGACTGGATAAAGAAAATGTGGCAAATATACACCATGGAATACTATGCAGCCATAAAAAAGGAAGAGTTTGTGTCCTGTGCAGGGACATGGATGAAGCTGGAAACCATCATTCTTAGTAAACTAACACAAAAACAGAAGGTCAAATATCCCATGCTGTCACTCATAGGTGGAGTTGAACAATGAGAACACATGGACACAGGGACAGGAACATCATAAACCGGGGCCTGTCGGGGGGTTGGGGCTAGTGGAGGGATAACATTCGGAGAAATACCTAATGTAGATGATGGGTTGATGGGTGCAGCAAACCACATGGCAGTGTATACCTATGTAACAAACCTGCACATTCTGCTCATGTATCCCAGAACTTAAAGTATAATAAAGAAAGAAAGAAAGAAAGAAAGAAAAGAAAAAAAAACTGAGTAGGACACTCATGTAAGAGTAGATTTAATTTTCAGTGTTGACATAGTTCAATTAAAACATGTTAAAGACAAATTAAAAGACATTTATATTAAAAAAAAGAAAAAGAAAAAAAAGAAAACCACACCTAGGCATATAAAAGTCTAACTGCTAAAAACAAACCCCCAAAATTGAAGAGAAATTATTTTTAAATCAGCCAGAGGGGTCAAAGAAATATTTTCTTTAAGGAGAAAACAACTAAAATGACAGACAACTGATTTCTCAATAGAAACTATGTATGCTAGGCCGGGCGCGGTGGCTCAAGCCTGTAATCCCAGCACTTTGGGAGGCCGAGACGGGCGGATCACGAGGTCAGGAGATCGAGACCATCCTGGCTAACACGGTGAAACCCCGTCTCCACTAAAAAATACAAAAAAATTAGCCGGGTGAGGTGGCGGGCGCCTGTAGTCCCAGCTACTCGGGAGGCTGAGGCAGGAGAATGGCGTTAACCCGGGAGGCAGAGCTTGCAGTGAGCTGAGATCTGGCCACAGCACTCCAGCCTGGGTGGCAGAGCGAGACTCCGTCTCAAAAAAAAAAAAAAAAAAAAAAAAAGAAACTATGTATGCCATTAAAAAATGTAATTATTTATTTGATTATGTTATCATTTTTAGTTTTTTGGGTTTTATTTTTTAATTGACAGATAAAATGATATGTATTATGTATAACATGATGTTTCAAAATATATATACATTGCATTTTTAACCTGTTTAAAAAAAAAAACAGCTGCTAACACTAGAATTCTATACTCAGTGGCAATATCCTTTAATAATGAAGGCAAAAGAAAAATAATCTCAGACAGACATAAAATAATAAAATTCATTGAAAACAGAACTTTACTGTAGGAAATACTAAAGGAATCTCCTCTGGGTAAAGGAAAATAATTCCAGATGACAGCAAGAAATCCCAGGAAATAATGAACAGAACCAGAAGAGGTAAATATAGGGGAATATAAAAGATGTTGACTGTTTAAGACAACGACGACAACATTTTTGTGAAGTTTACAGCTTGTATAGAAGAAGTAAAATATAAGACAAAATAGCAAATAAAAAGTGAGTTATTTGAAATAACTTGAAATGAAAATTATAATTCAGATCAAGTAAGCACAGGGAATTCATTCTCTGAAAGTCTTACTCAGAAATATCCCTATTTATAAATTCTGTACCAATGCTTTTCTGATAGACCATCAATTTGGTAGTCATTTATCTTTGACTTGTTTTCTTTATAGCTTTTCTAAAATGCAATAAATGTAGAGAAATTTATCCTGGGAATAAGCATGACCATCAGAAATCTGTTTTATATTACAGGTTGTTATGCTCTCTTTCCCATATTAAGGCATAATTTTACTAGATTCCATGTTGACATGTTCTGAAAAAAATAGCTCAGTGAAGTCTGTTACTGAGAATGTAGCTCACAACAAAAAAACTCTCTTGTTTCTGAGGACCAGTCTTTTGAAGAGTTGTTTTGTTTCTATTTGACTAACAATTTCAATTATGTATTGTATCATGTTAACCTCTTCATTTTGTTTGATAGAAAGCTCAGAGTCAAATTTGTGGTTCTTTTCTAGGCAATCCAGGGATATATAATCCCTGCAATTTATACACTACCTTCACTCTTGATTATACGTAAGTTTTTCCCATGCTTGCTTTCCCTTCACTAATATTTTCTCCTCTACTTTTACATATAATCCAGTAATCCTTGGATTTGTTTTTATGTCATTTCAAATCCTTTTTAGAACAAGAAATAAATAAATATATGTGTGTGTGTGTGTGTGTGTGTGTGTGTGTGTACACACACATAAACATTTGTTCATTTGGGATTTTTTCAAACATTTTCTCATTAAATTATCAGAAGCCAAAAAGACAATGTCTATTATATCCATTTTATATATGAGAAAACAGAATTGGTGACTAGCTCCAAAGCATGCTATAAATAATGAAGCCAGAATTCTCCCCCTTTACTCTAAAGCCTGTGATCTTTCTTTTCTACCAAGCTATGCCTCTCATTTGTTTATTGTACCATTCATTTATTAATTCACTGAACGTGTGTTTCTTGCCCATACACTATGTGCCAGACTGGGGATACAGCTATGAATAAATCATTCAAAGCACCACCCCTCATGGAGCATACAGACTACATCCTATCATGTTAGGTTTCTTTTTTGTTTGGTTGGTTTTTGTTTTTTTGTTGTTTTGTTTTGTTTTGTCTTGTTTTGTTTTGTTTTGTTTTTGAGACGGAGTCTCGCTCTGTCGCCCAGGCTGGAGTACAGTGGTGCGATCTCAGCTCACTGCAACCTCCACCTCCCAGATTCAAGCGATTATCCTGCCTCAGCCTCCCAAGTACCTGGGACTACAGGTGAACTCCACTATGCCCAGCTAATTTTTTATTTTTAGTAGAGAGGGGGTTTCATCATGTTGGCCAGGATGGTCTCAATCTCTTGACCTCGTGATCCACCCACCTCAGCCTCCCAAAGTGCTGGGATTACAGGCGTGAGCCAGCACACCCGGCCCATATTAGCTTTCTTTTACAGGGAAGTCCCCTTCGGAGAGGCACTATTGCATACAGTTCTCTAACGTCTCATTCCCCCATTCCATAACATCACAGGTCTTCCAAAAACTGCAACTTCTGTTCTTATTTACATACACCCAACCAACTTAACAATAAATGAATTTGTGAAAAAAAGAACATGCCACAGTGAAAGATTTTTCTAGGTAATCCAAAAAATTATTAGGATAATAGCAGGATGTTATGAAGCAACACTGAGTGTACTTTTATGCAGTGAGAGGAGACCAAAAAACATACCCAATACAAAGCCTAACTAACTTATCTCAAATTATACTGAACAAAAGGTAATTTTAGAACCAACTTGTCAAGTATGTCAGTCTGCTATGGTTTTTGTGAACCCAGATTCCTTTCATAACTCAATGTCTTGCAAATACTCCCTGTAATTGTAAGAAGGAGTGTGAACACGCCCTGAACAATGGCTGAGCATGGGTTTGAGTGGTTAATGGGTTACTGTCAGCAAAGAGAAATTGTCTCATTTCAGTTCATTACTCAAACTCTGCACACCAACCCCTTGTTTCTGACTGTAACATGTGGCTAAGGACACAATAACTTAACAAGCAAAGGACATTCTGAGGTTATATAAGAATGAAAACTGGAGGGTTTTTTCGGTGATCAAAGAGCAATATCCACAACTCACAGTGTTGTACCTTATCATAAAGAATCCAACATCAGTGGGGATGTGCCACTCAACACAAGAGCCTTCACTTACTCCTTCCTCTGTAAGACCTTTTCCAATCCCTTCAAGTTTTACCGATAAATCATTTCGGGGAGAGAAGGTGAGTTATTTGCACGTTCCAGGAAGTTTCTTTTCTGAATGGAAAGGGATAACTTTCTAGCGATCACAGGCATTAACAATGCATAGATTCTCCTCTGTTCCACTTTCAGAATTCACCTTTTTCTTTCTCAAAACAGAGGAAGAGAGCTGATTTTATGGAAAGAGCAAATACTTTTGTGTTAGACACCTTAGCTTTAACTGCAGTCCTGATTCTTTCTTGCCAAGCATTAAGTAAATTGTTGAATTTTCCCAGCCTCCATTTTCATAGCTGTAATGTGGGGAGATTAGCATAGCCTTCTCCATAGAGTCATTGTGAAGATCAAGTAAGACCTATTTCTAGCTGGATGCCGTGGTTCATGCCTGTAATCCCAAAACTTTAGGAGGCTGAGGCAGGTGGATCACTTGACGTCAGGAGTTCAAGACCAGGTTGACCAACATGGTAAAACCCTGTCTCTACTAAAAATACAGAAATTAGCTGAGCATAATGGCACATGCCTGTAATCTCAAACCTGAACCTGGGAGTCAGAGGTTACAGTGAGCCGAGGTCCTGCCACTGTACTCCAGCCTGGGTGACACAGCCAGACTCCATCTCAAAAAAAAAGTTATTACTTCATTTCTAGGTGGCCAGCTGTAGGTATTCAAAAAACATTAGTTCTCGGTGCTTCTTCAAGGCAGATCTTCCTGAAGTAGACATTTTGAGGAATAACACTCTATGGTAATCAAAAAAGAAAAAAAAATCATGTATATGATCCTACCTTACATGACAAGTCTGCATGGAACAAACTGTAAAGTTCTACATAAATGGAAATAGTGGTGCTATTCTAGCTACTGGCAAAATCTGCCAAAGATAGTAACATGCTTTAAGGGATTTTCTGACCACTCTTTTTTGAAAGATTATTACCTACCAGAAACTGTGTTGATCTTCCACCTACATTAGCTCACTAATTTTCTCCACAGTCATCCCCAGAAGGGAACACTTACCATCCACTTAATAGCATAAGAAAGAGAGCCCTGATGGGAGTAAATGATGTGCTGATGTTTCCATACTGATAAGTGGCAGAGCCTGAATTCTAACTCAAGCTTCTGTGAGGTTCTAGTGCCTCTGCAAGCCCACGCACAGCCTCCCAGATACAGAGAGGACAAGGAATTAGATAGAGGCAGTGACATTTTTGCTAGAGTTTCAGATAAAGTCTTGACTCCAGAGCCTCCAGAAAGAAAAAAAAAAAATCTTCCTGTACTAACAAATCTAGTCATTCTGACAAGGATCAACAGCTCAGGAAATATCTATGAGCCCTGTGAGGAAAATATGATGTGTGCCATCCATAGGGAAAGGGAGGGATTATATTTGAATGTTCCAATTATCAGTAGAATTCTGACTGTGAAACTAACTGGCTGCCTTTTGGTCATTGCTGATTCAGAATGTCATTCCTCTTTCTCTTCAAAGGCTTCGGGGAAACAAGGAGATTCAGAATCCTACCTTCTCCCCAAACTTTACCTCTCTGATGTGCACTTGCAGAAGCTCCTCAGGCTTCTCTAATTTCCGTAGAGTATCTCATGGCAGTGAAAAAAATCTTGTCCAAGAGCCTATCCAAGGAACATTTGAGAAGGTAAAGAACTCGTGCATCTGGGGAAAACCCTGGAGGCCCACTGGTCACAAAACACAGAGTGAGCAGAAATAAAGCACAATTTAATTGCTTTTCTGCTGCATTGACTAATGAAAGAATTTAACTCTTCATGAAGCCTCCCAGGAATGCAAAACCATAAGCCTTCTTACTGTAGTTTTTATTTTGCTAATCTAAGTTACCCAGTCTAACCTTTCAGTTTCTTCTCTCGCAGCCCCATTTTCTTTCCACAAAGGATAAGCCAATGTCTCTCAGGACACAGCTGCAATATGACTATGGCTTTGCTACTGACTGCTACTGACAGGATGACACAGTGAACAAGAGATGGGGAGGGGAAAAAAAAGCTCTATTGTTCTACACAAGAACAAACCAGTGCTTAATCTAATGCAAACATAATTACTTTTAGTTAAACAAAAGGGGAAAACAAATAAAAAGAAAAAACTTGATGTTTACAGCATAGGCTGTCTGCTCAGAAGCAAACAATTATGTGGCCATCAGATAGGCATCACATTCTTCCTCTCAGCTGCTGCTCTTTGAAAACAAATCTGAAAAGCATTTAAAGAGGTAGGTAGACACAGGAGCTCTGAGTCCTAGCTATTCTCTTTTTATCTTCAACATTTTTCATTTTAGGTTTCCATTGTCACTCCTCTTGTTAGTTTGAATATTAATAGAAGGTTGGCATTCTGAGAAACGGTATTAAAGTTGTGTGTCAGAAACAGGAACATTTAAAAATCTTTTCCATTGACTCTTTTATGGGATTGATCCTTTTGATAGTCCCAAACAGAGAATGAGCCAAAAGGAATATTCAATTACCCATTCAGCAAATATCTATTGTCAACATACTCTGTGTCAGGTATTGGCCTGGAGTGACCAATACAGAAATGAGGACTGCCCTCCTGGAGTATAGTGTCTAGCGGAAAGAAAAAAGTGCATAAAATAATTATGCAAGTAAGTACAGAAAAGTCCAATTTGCTATGAAGACCTATAACAGAGAAGCCTATATTATTAGCAAGGTGATAAAGAAGATAGTCAGGAATAACATTTCTAAGAAAATTTCAACTATGCTGAGACCTTAAGAATGAAAACAAATTAGTCAGGCAAAATGAATGGAAAGCAGAGAGAACTATCAAGTGAGACCCCCAAATTCTAAAGCATTGAGAGGACCCAAAGAAAGGAAGGGCCATGACATTTTTAAGAACCTGAAAAGTCAGTATAATAGTTTTCCAGTAATGCCATAACGAATCACCACAATCTTCACAGCTTACAACAGCTGAATTTATTCTCACATTCTGAAAGCTAGAAGTCCTAAATCAAGCTGGCAGCATGGCCGCACTCCCTTGGGAGGCTAGAGGGAGGAATACTTCTTTACCTATTCCTGCTTCTATGGGTTCCAGGTGTTTCTCTGCTAGGGGCTGTGTAACTCTAATCTTTACCACCATCTTCACATGGGGCCCTCTTTTCTCTGTGCCTTCCCCTTTTCTCTCGTATCTTCTTCTGCCTCTTACAAGGATATTTGTCATTAGATTCAGGGCCTATCTGGTTATTCCAAAATAATCTCATCTTGAGATCCTTAATTACATTTATAAAGACCATTTTCCCAAATAAGATCATATTTTCAAGTACCAGTGGCTAGTACAGGGTCATATCTTTTTGGAGAACACAGTTCAACACACTACAGTCCATGTTGCTGGAAAATAATGAGTTTGGCAGTGAGAAAGGTGGTTGTGAATAGAGGTGAAGAGGCAGGCAAGAGCCAGATTGCACAAGCTCTTGGGGCCTTGTTGAGTTCATTAGTCTTCTATTACTGTGTTAACAAATTACCAAAATTTAATGGTTTTAAACAATACCTGTTTATGATCTCAGAGTTCTTTTGATCGGAAGTCTGGATGCAGCCTGGTTCAGCTGGGGCCTCTGTTCAAGACCTCGTCAGCTTGATATCAAGGTGTCTCCTAGACTGGGCTCTCATATGGAAGCTCTTAGGAAGATTCTGCTTCCACATTCATTCTGATCTTTGACAGAATTCAGTTATTTGCCTTTGTAAGATGGGATACCACCTTTCCTTGCCACATGACTCTCTTCACCTTCAAGAACAATACTAGGTCAAATTTGTATCATATTTCAATTCTCTGACTTCCCCTTTTGCTGCATTCCTGAGAAAGATCTCTGCTTTTAAGAGCTTGTGATTACATTCGGCTCACCTGGATAGCCCAGAATACACTCCTATTTTAAGGTCAATTGATTAGTAATCTTAACTACATCTGCAGAGTTCCTTGGGCTATGTAGCAAAACATTCACAGAGATAATACCAGAGGGCAGAAAAATTCTGCCTGCCATATAGAGTATTTATAATACTCTTTAATGAAAACTCTGATACACCCTCAAACTACAAGATCTCTACTGCTGTTTCCCAAGGAAAGGGTCTAGGGAGAGCAAAGTTTTGCCCATTTAAGTTGTAATCTCATAATTGCAATTTCTTTCCTCCTTCCCACTCTCTCCCTTGAACCATAAAATTGGCCCAGCCTATTTTTAGCTGTGTGACTTTGGGCAGCTTACTTAAATTATCCAAGCCTAAGTATTTCTATTATGTAAAAAGAGGATAATTATAGCACAAACACAAAGGGTTGTTTTGAAGGTTAAATACAAGAATTTAGGATAAAATCAAACAGATATTAATATTTCAACAAAGAGACACAGAACTAATTACAAGTGGTAGAGTCAAGAGCCCTGGTTGCCACTGGTTTGGCAGAATCACCTACCTGCCCCTGTTCTGTTACCTGAATTTGGCTGGAACCCTGCCTAGTCTTGCTTTCTGTTGTTAAATTATTGTTTTCCTTTCCATTCCATAGACTATGTTCCTCTTAGTGCCCATGTTCTTATGATCCTGTTCCCAGTGACTCATGATTCAACATACTCTGACTCTACCCCCCACCAACTGCTTTACAGGCTCCAGACTCTCAATTGAAAACAGACCCTGATCTTAGTTGACCTACACTGAGCATGAACTTGAGGCCTCTCCTAACAGATGCCAACCCTTTCCTCATTTGGTAAAAAAAATAGTCAAAAATGTTAACAAAAAGACATGGAATCTTTTTCTCCAAAGACCCTTCAAACCAATCCAAATTACCAGGAGCAATCCTAGCAGGCAGGTCCGAAGCTAGGAATATTCAGGAAACTTCAGGATAATTTATCTAAGCAGCTAGGCTTAGATAAAATAGCCAGTGCAAACCAGAAATAATTATTGGCCACCCCCAAAACAACCACCTATAAAATTGTTTTCTTGTTAGAGTAATCAAAAGAATGAGAAGTTAGCCTGCATCTGGTGTGCCTGCAATAACATGACCCAGTGGAGGATTTTCCTGGCTCAGACCAATGCGTGATTGCTCTCCCAGTGACCTGGGAACCCAAATATCAATTGCACGCATCGATTCTTTCTGTGTTAAAATGCACGCCACCCTGTAGAAGACTGGCCTTAAAACAGCACAGACATGAATTGTCACTGTATAAATTTATCCAGGGATTAACCTGGTTGAGTGAAAGTGGATTCAAATATTTCACTTCAGACAAATTAGAAGCAAGTTCTCCGTTCAACCCCAGGCATGTCACTGAGATTAATGCATAGTTCTACACCACTATTTTTGTACAGTCAATAGCTAGAGTCAGGTGAGAAAATAGCCTCTCAAGAAAGGTTCAGTATTTTGCAAGATAGCTCTACACCAAGCCACTTCCATTTTTTGGCCCTGCCAGAGCCAAAATCCAAGACAAGAAATTCCATTTCAAAGGATTTTGTAACCCATCTTACTCTGGCCAATCTCAGTTAGATGAGTACATCAATCATGTGTCTACTCATGTTTTCATGGCATTCTCACTTCTCCCAAGAGTTCACTGATAACAAAAACATAAAATTCACCTTCTTCTTCTCAAAGCATCAAAATAATTGGTGAGTTTCTATAGTGAATTAGATATATAACTAAGTAGCATTGAATTCTTACAGGACTGAGAGTCTCCTGATCTCCTGGGACTGTTTTATCAATTCATGTTGGATACTTAAGTTCACAGCAGCAATTCTGTGGAAATTGGCATGAGATCTAGGTCATGTAACCAACACTTCTCAACAACTTTCTCTGCTGGTTCTCTCTCCAGTGTCGCAGATTTGGTGCAGGAAATGGATTCTGGATTCAAAATGTATCTCTGAATCATTGTTAGTTAAATTTCAGGCAAAGCAATCAGATTGCATAAGGGAAAAAGAACGAGAAATCCAGTACAGGCTCATTGCTTTGAAGGTACTGAACATTGTTTATACTACAGGCTTTAATTTGCACAATGAATAAGGAGATGATGGAGCTTCCTCAAAGGAGATAACTGAAAAGGCTAGGATTCTTTGTTGTACAAAAGATGAAGGCTAGATAGAAAGGTTTTTGGAATGTTCAAAAATCTTGGAAATCTCGGATGAGAGTGAGAATGAGCAAAGCCAGAAAAATAAAATATAGGAATACGTGATTTTTATATTGTCTTTTGTTAATGTGGCAAAAGTTATCTATTTATAAGTGTTAAATCCAAGAATAATAGCAATACTATATATAACCAAAAAGACATGTATCTTATAAAGATTAATTTTTTCTTCATTCTCTTCTAAAATAGATACAATTCCTGATGAAAATCAATGTCTCATATTTAAATGTTGTTCCATTGAACATTTTATCAGTAATAATTCACTATTTAAAATGTATATTTCAGCAATAAGAAATAATTTGCTAGGCTTGAAAGAAAACAAACTTATTCAAAGTGGAAGAAATCTCCCTTTTAATTATTATACAAGTTTCTCCATCCAAATATTTTAAACACTTTCCAAAGAGTCCTTGGAATTTACTTTTTTATTTGAGAAATGTTTTAGATTTACAGAATTATTGCAAATATAGTAATAGGGTTGCTGTATACCCAATACTCAGTTCTCCATATTATTAACATCTTTCACTAATATTGTACACTATCGTAAACAATGAACCAATATTGATATAGTATTATTAAATGAAGTCCATATGTTTTTCAAATTTCTTCAGCTTTTCCCTAATGTCATTTTTCTCTTCTAGGATCTCACATAAGAAATCATATTACATGAAGTTGTCATGTCTCCCAAGGCTCCTCCTCACTGTGACAATTTCTCAGACTTTTTTTATGACCTTGAGAATTTCAAGGAGTACTAGTTAAGTACTTTGTAGACTGTTCCTCAGCTGGGATTTGTCTAATTCTTTTCTCATAATCAGAGTGAGTTCGTGTGTTTTGGGAGGAAGACCACAGAGATGAAGTATCATTCTCATCACATCATATTAAGACCACATATTACCAGTATGATGTTATCCTGGATTACCTGGTTGAGGTAGTATTTGTCAGGTCCCTCCACTGAAAGGTTACTCCTTTTTCCCCCTTTACACACTGTACTCTTCAGAAGAAAGTTATTGTGGGCAGCCCACGCTTAAGGATGGGAGAATTACTGTCCACCTCCTTAAAGGCAAAGTAGCTCCATAAGTTATTTTAAACTCTTCTACATGAGAAATTTGTCTATTCTCTACCCAATTTATTTTATCATTTATTTATATCAGTGAAGAATGATGGATTTTTTTTTTATTCTCTGATTTATAATGCAATATTCAGTTGGCTCCCATGTCTCTTCGACATACTGCCATCATTGTGGGGTGGCTGTTGATTTTCGGTTTGTTTCTTTGAGTTCTTTTGTTTGTTTTGTTTTTGTTTTATTTTCTAGCCCCGCAAGATACTCTAGGTTGATCGCGTATGTTTCTTGCACAGTCCTAGAACAACGCTTGGAGCACTTCTCCATGGAGTTCTGATTCCTTTTATTAGAAAGGGATTTTTCTTTTTAAATATTAGGAAATACCCCTAAAGATAAATAAATCAAAGAACAAGACAAGTTCATGATAACGGGTATACAACAAAAAATATTTTATATTTGCAAAATGCATTTGAGTTTTCAAGTACATAGGAATTCATTTGAGCCTCAGAGATACCCTAAGAGGCAAACAGGATTAACAGTATTACTCCACTTTGCCAATGAAGAAACCGAGGCCTTAAGTCTGTGATTGCCCAAGATCACAGAGTAAGAGATTAGCAAGTCCCAAGCAAATGTCTAGATTTTCTAGTTTATAAATCAGTGCTATAGTGTCATTCCAAAATATACAAGTGAAGATGTATAGATGCCTAAAGGATGTGGCCAAACTTCTATTTGGTATTGCCATCAAGTTTTTCAGAAAATTGGAAATATTCAAAGAAAATTCTTAACCCTTGATTTCATAGAAAACATAATACTTTCCTCAATAAACTCCCTGGTCAGTAACAAAATACTGAACTGTCTGGAACAGATTATTTATTGGAGTGATTATGTCATTCAATGAATAATTTCAGTAGAAGACTTCACTTCTCATAAAGCAGTGGAACCCTTCGTACTATACTTTTAATTAAGCACCCCAAGTTTTCACCACCCAACAGCCAAGAAAATCAGCTTCTAAATCAAAACTCAAATATCTGTCCATTTCAGCATTTATTTATTTATTTATTTTATTTTGTGTGTGTGTGTGTTAAAAACATCTACATAAAAAACCAGTAGGAGAATTAGTGTGGATGTGAATTTGTATTCTTGAATATAATGACCTTATTAGCCAGAAATTTGTAAAATCAACTGCCCTGAGTCCCAGGGAATGAAATAGATTGTTTCTACCCAATGTGAGAGTGAAAGCAAGACCTATAGGAGGAGAATCATTTAAAAAAAAGTAAGTTGTTATATTTTTTGTCAATTCTATAAAGTAAATAAAATTACTACCAGAAGTGAAACATAAAAACTACCCAAATATGTTGTGAACCTCAAAGAGCTATGTCAATACTTTATGTTTATAAAATTTCTGTTTCCATTTAAAACTCAAACCAAGTTATATAGTTATTCCCTCCTTGGTGCTCCCAGACTTATTTGTCTATGCATACATTAAAGCAAATTTTAAAGTAACTGTACTTGCTTATTCACATATCAGTCCTTATCCCCAGACTATGCTTTCCTAGAAAAATACTATGGCAGGCACTTCAAAAATGATTCTAGAATGAGTGGATTCTTTACCGCTACCTCATCATAGTGTCAAGCTTTCCTAATTAGCTCAACCCAAATTAATGACCTTCTCTTCTCAACAACTATAGTAGTTATGGTGGAAATACTCATCTGATATTCATTATGTAGCACTTCATATTTTTATTTTATGTATTTTATTTCTCCATTGGATTATAAGTTCCTTTAGGATTACAATTTGAAGCTGTAGGCTTTTTATTTTTAAAATAAAGATGATCATATCTCTTCCTTATCTGTAAAATAAAGATGATTATATCCTGCAAGTCTATCACAAGATAATGCATGTGAAATCATATAGCACAGTAACTGACATAAAGAAAATGGTAATTAGCTTTCATTTACTCTCCATTTTCATTATTTTGTATTCCTCGTCGCTCCTATTACAATGCCTTGCACATTGCAGGTGCTCGATAAATGCCTGTTGATGCCTTGTGAGTGCCGAAAGTTTGAGAAAAAAAGGTTAATGTAGACCAAAGACTAAAAACCAAGGTCTAGGAATCAGTGGTTAACTTGAAGAAATAGGAGCTCTGTTCTTCACATTGGCTCTGGCAAATGTATATTGTGTTATTACCATCGTGCAAAAAGTTTCAAAAAAATTATTAACACAAATAGTATTATGGTGCCTTACAGATCACCAGAAAGATAGCTAGCACTCTCAATAGCAGATGTTAAGGGTGAAAAGCTGGATTTCTGCCCAAACAGAAATGGAAGTTCTGCTTTTACTCAAGATCAGAATGTTTAGGGTCATTAAGTAAAGTCTGGATTTTATCTGACAAGCAAAGATGACAATAGATACTTTCAGAACCATCCACTGATCGATAAGCTGCAAAATGCCAACATTATATACTACAGCATATAATACAGCTGGCTCTCTTCACTTCCTCTCCTCATTGTCTTCCCCATAGGGTAAAGCCTTCTTGCTCAGTAGTTTTTGATGGGGATCCCACCACTGAAGAAAATACTGGGTCTGAATGGGAAATGAGGTTTTCATAACAATAACTAAGGAATCACAATCGAATTTACTCCATCAGTATATTACAACTTCATATTCCCCTATACCTACTGTAAATAAATAATGTGATTTTTAAACTCTCATAAACATACATATGGCAATCTCTGAAAAACTAGGCTATCTGTTTCTAAAAAAAAAATCTGAAAGGGACTGATAAGGCTTAAGATTTTTAAAAAAGTTTGGGTACCAGTAGGAGAATTAATGTGGAGGTGAATTGTTTGGATGATACCAAAAGAAGAGAAATAATGAAGAGGAAAGGTGGTATCAGGAGAGAAAAGTTAAAATGAAAGCAAGCACACAGAGTCTGTGAGATGTATTTAAATCTCAGAACCAAACTAGCTATCTAGGGAAGGCTGCTTTTCACCTTCCGAGTTGACACAGCCTTTTGAAACCTCTGTGGTTTTGACCTTTCATTATTGCCCAACACAGTCACCTCCCTTGACCCCTCAACCCAGCCTCTCAGCTGAGGTGCCGGAGAAGACGCCCTCGGTCATTCTGCAATAGCATGAGGCTTTTGCTGCTTTTACTTCAAAACTGGCCAGATTGGGAGATGTGAGTCTTGCAAGAAAAGAATTTTCTCTCAGTGCCAGCGTTTTTGGTGAGAGATGTAATACATCAAAGTGGAGAAGAGATGCAATCATGCAGGGAATGATTTCAAAAACTTTAATGAACCAGTTTAAAATAAACTCATTTGAAGGTAATTTAACAACACCTACTTTTACAATTAAAAATACTATTTTAGCATGCAAATGCAGAACATTAGTCCCATGTCAGGTTGGAAAATGAAGTGAAACTGAGGGGCTTTTGAAACATGAATGCCATCTCCGTAATTTCTCATCACTCCATGGCGCTCTTAGGCAGCCTAATGAAAGAATGAATTGATTTAAACAATATTTTGTTGGAGCAATGGGGTTTGAGGAATTAAATTAACTTGACGGTTGGTTCTAAGAGCCAGGCCCAGAATTGACATTATATTGTTACCAAAATTAATTCTATCTTCCCCTAAGTTTTATTTGGGTATTTTTTTCTATTTATTTCTAAAATACCAACCAAGGGTTTCAACGATTAACAGAATATTTCATCAGTACTCTTTGATGTATTAACATTTGCTTAAAGATGTATATTAAGGCAAAATTATACTCTCTGGGAAAACAAATTGGAGTCCAACTGCTGCCCCTAGGAATTACAGCAGCAGCAGAGTCTTCCTTGGAAGGGTAATAAGAGTAACAAGCTGGAATGCAGACTAAGCCAAGACAGAAATTCTCAGTCTTTTTCCTCACCTCAAAACAGCTGACAAATCACATTCACATCGCAGCACATCCATGGCTGTACCAGCTTACAGATTTCAGCATTCCAAAGACAGGCTGCAGGCTGTGGGCAATTCCCAATGCACTGGCTAATATGTACAAGTTTTTCTCCCACTCAAGAAAGTCTATCAAAATGCTAGTAAGTGAAAGTGACATTACTATAGAGATAATCTTAGGTAAGCTCAAATTTTTTAAAGTAGGTCATAAATTTTGTACCTTAACTGTTATGAAAAAGAAAACAGTTTTAAAAATAATAGGGATAACATGTATAGGCCAATGTCTATATATGCCAGTAAGGTGATACCTTACGGATATGCACATTTTTTTGCTACAAAGTGTTGCTCTCTTTACAAGTTTAACCCTAGCTTTTAAATACTAACCTCAAATGATAAAACTAAAATTACGTGCTCTTCTAATTGTAACAATATAATTAGTAGTAATTTTTACTATGTTTCAGCTGTATTGGGTGGTATGTTCCAGATACATAATCTACATTCCCTGTTTAATTCCCATGTAAACTCTCCAAGATAATATTGTGTTCTCCCCATTTCAGGGAGAAACAAACTAGGGTTCAGACTTGACCAAGATTTTACAGGTGGTAAATGGTAGAACTAGAATTTGATCAAAGTCTGTGCTTCACTATGACCCGGTAGTCAATTGTTGCCAATGTCCATGGCTCTGTGAAAGAAAAACAAACAGACATGAATATGGTGCTTTCATTTTTTTTTTCCTCTTATAAAATACCTCTTGCACCTCCAGGAGCATTGCTCTCTTGCAAAAAGCTCTCTTGGGAGTCTGTATAAATATTCCCCTCAGGAAGTACTTGCTCAATACTTGCTTCTTTAAAGAAAAACTTCAAATCCAATTTACAAGTCACCTGAGAAAATGTGTCTCATTTCCTCCCAGTCTTTCCACGATCATACAAATGTAATTTTAAATGCTATCTCCATCTTGTTCCTCCACGTAATCTCTGTAGACATTTTTTAAAGAGGACTTACAACATGTTTTTAGCAAAGACAGCATCTCTAAAACAAGCACATAACATTCTGAAGAGACTATTTTGAAGGGCACAACAGATGTTCAAAATTTTAAATTCTAATATATCTATTTTTTATAGTTTTTACTTTTAGAGTAGTTTTAGGTTTATAGAAATATTGAGCAGAAGGTACAGAAAATTCTCATATACAACCTTTCCCTAACACAGCTTCCCCTATTAACATCTGCTTTAGTGTACTGTATGTGTTATATGAACCAATACTGACACATTATTACTAACCAAAGTCCACAATTTACATTAGGGTTCACTCTTTGGGTTATACAGTTCTATGGGTTTTGACAATTGCATAATGTCATGCCTCCACCATTAAAGGATCACACAGGATACTTTCAACGCCCTGAAAATTCTCTGTGCTCCAACTATTTGTCCCTCCTTTCCAACCCCTGAGCCCCAGGCAATCACTGATAGCTTTATTGCCTCCAACATTTTTGCTTTTCCCAGAATGTCATATTGCTGGAATCATACAGTATACAGCCTTTTCAGAATGGCTTCTTTCACTTAGCAATATGCATTTAAGTTTCCCTCATATCTTTTTGTAGCTTTAGTATATCTATTTTTATTTTAGCAACATGTTAAAAGAAGAAATACAAAAACGTGTCTCCTGCATCTTACATCTACATTTTTTAAAAAGGGCCTAGGGGAGGCCGGGCGCGGTGGCTCAACCCTGTAATCCCAGCACTTGGGGAGGCCGAGACGGGCGGATCACGAGGTCAGGAGATCGTAGACCATCCTGGCTAACACGGTGAAACCCCGTCTCTACTAAAAAATACAGAAAAAAAATTAGCCGGGCGAGGTGGCGGGCGCCTGTAGTCCCAGCTACTCGGAAGGCTGAGGCAGGAGAATGGCGTGAACCTGGGAGGCGGAGCTTGCAGTGAGCTGAGATCCGGCCACTGCACTCCAGCCTGGGCGGCAGAGCGAGACTCCGTCTCAAAAAAAAAAAAAAAAAAAAAAAAAAAAAAAAAAAGGCCTAGGGGAAAATATGGGAAGGTAATTGGCTACAATACAATAGAATAGTGGGATTATGGTACATAGTTTCTTTCCCCTAATTTCCAGCTTGCAGATTTTGAATTTTTATTGAGCTGTTTCTGAAAATATGGTTCAAAAAATCAAAAAAGAAATAATCATGTCTCTTTGTTGTTCTTTTCCACTTATTCGTCATTCCAGCTATATGTTTTTCTCTCCCCTCCCATTTTCCCCATGTCTGGTCTTTTTAAGCCGAGTTAGAATTTTCGGCATCTTTTACCTGAGAGAGAGGGAAAGATAAGAAGGGGAAGAAAACAAAAAGTCAAAGGAAAGCAACACATTTAGGAAGAGTCAACAACAATATATTTTAGATAAGCCCATGAGTATTCATGGCCCCTTGTGGATTAATAAACAGTTAGGGCCAAAGAATCCCAGCTTCGTGGTAATGAATCAAACAGAACCTAATCCTGCTGTGCAGCCTCTGCTATTCCAGGAAAATCACACCTCTCAGCCCAAATCAGGTAAAGCCTAGTTCTCATTATAGCTATGGCGTATTGAGCCCTCTCTTCGTTGCAAATTCTGTGCTAATTATTCTGCACGCATTACCTTATCCAAATCCCACAACAATCCTGTGTGACAATTTAATAGATAAGAATACTTAGGATTAAAGAGGTTGAAGAAGTTAAAAAGCTGGATTCAAAACCAGATCTGAGTCAAAAATCTCTCATATCCACTAAATACTGCCACCAGTAACAATATGAAAAAAAATCAATGCTTCCCTCATATAATCATTCCTGTCCCAATTTTATTTGTTTCCTCTGTAACCAAGAGCTTTCACGGAGGAAAAAAGGAAGGGTGTCCAGGCCAAAGACCATCATTTAGAACCTGTGCAGTCTTCCCATATTAAATGGAAGAATTAAGTATTTATGTCTTTTTAAAGCTATTGAATGAATATCCTTTAGATCCAAGGTTCCCTGACTGGTGCAGCCTGAAGAATTTTGAAGACAATCAAACCTAAATTCATCTTCCAACTCCAACCTTCCATTTCCTATTTGACTGCTCTTATCTTCAATTGCTTCATTTATAAATTGGGGATTAAATAAAGGGATTGCTGACTAAAAACCTACTCAACCAGTCAGTCATTCAACTTAGAAATGTGATGAAGCAGAGATAGAGATATGAGGCTTAGAACATTTGGCCCTGAGTGGCATCCCTGCTTCCTGATTCCACTACCTGGAATCAGGTTACACGTGGTGGAGTTACACCAGGTGGAGCAACCTTGGGCAAATTTCTTAATCTCTGTGTCTATTGCCTTATCTATAAAATGGGGCCTGACCCATTAGAGTGCCTGACCCTGGAGGTTGTTAGGAGGATTAAAATGGGTAACAATATGTAAAACAATAGGGCAATGCCTGTCTTACAGTCAGAATAAGAAGTTCGTATTCCTCGGGTTCATCTTAATAAGGCTATTTCACCAAAGACTAGGAATGTGGGCAGAGAGTCAATAATCAATATGTGAATAACTCAGAGGCTGTTTCTGTGACATGAGTGACAGTCATTCTATTAAAATGCTGCATAGAAGCAAGGACAAGAGAGTTGCAGACAGTAACCAAGCATGTTAGAGTGAGAAAAGTCAAGGTCATACTGAGGAAGAGATATGTGACCCACAGTGCATGCACACTGTATATGCCTGTCATACCAAACTCCTCTTAATGTTAATAGGGATGGTACCAGGTTCAAGAAGCAAAAAAAAAAAAAAAAAAAAAAGGACCTGGAGCTAGCAAATGGAATGGAGTTTTATTAGGAGGAAACACACACAGGGACAGTCCAGTGGCAGCAGGCTGGGCAGGAGAACTGTAACTGTTTGCAAAAAGCATGCAGTTTATCTAGCATTTTCACTAGCACACTCCCCCTGACAACTTCTACCTGGCAAACTTCACTTAACCCCAAACACAGGGCCTCAATTCCCTGTACAGCCTGTGTTCAACAGGAATGCACAGGGATGCTCAGATGTTCCTCATAGACAAGGAACAAATTTCCAGGTTGGCTACTCCTGGATTCTTTAGCTTGGAACTACAAACACACATCGGAGTGTGCCTGCCATACAGGGTCACTCTCAGAGTGTGCTTAGTTAAGCTATTGCTGTCAGGTGAGGCTGCTATACACTCCACCCCAGCATACCTTTGAGTGGCCCCCACATTCTTACCATGCCATGCTTCCATGATTTCCCTGGGGCCAGGTATATGGAGGAGTGCTATGGATATACTAATCATAACATTAAAAAAATAAAATAAAATAAGGATAATTTGTAAGACTGAAAAGGCTCCAGGTACTCAAGTTAGCTGCTTGGATGCACCACAGAAGGGCCGTGGTAGCAGAGGAGGAGAGGGACAGTTCTTAAGAGTCCCAACAGTCTGTTTTGTTTCAGAGAGGCCACCATCTGCTCCCAGTTGTCAAAGGGGTTTGCTGCACACCATCTATGGGCAGAAGGTGAGATACTTAGTAGGTACAAGAAAGGACAAGTCATGGGGACTTAACAAGACGAAGGAAATTGTGTCCTTCTGAGAGAGCACCACTCTGGCAATGGCCTGGTGCCTTGTTTACAGTACTGAATGTATTGGCCACCCTCAGTGGTGTATTGTGGGAGGCCAGAGTAAGACAATGGGGGTAACATAATTGTCCATAATGAGAGGACGATAGTCCCATTGCACAGGGAAGACCAAGATTCATTATTTTAGAATTACAAGGGGGAGCAGTGTGTAAAATAGGTGTGACCTGTATATCCTGTTCTAGGTCCTTCCCCCATGGAGGGAAACAACTGAACCATGGGGGACTGGTATGCCATTTCTGGGGCCACATTGTGATGTGTTCCCTTGTGGCTAAGTCCTGTGGCAATAACAACAGCAGTTTACCTTGAATCTCCAGTTGAGGCAAAGATGTACTGTCCATTGCACTGTCCACCTGAATCCTGACGATGGTGTCAGGTCCTTGCATCAGGAAAGCGTACGCACAGAAGCGATGAGAACGCACATGATCATTCAGAGTGCAGGTGGCTGATGGTAAGCAGCAGCCACTGCCAGGGTTGTTGCTTCAACAGCTCATTCAACTGTTCAGTCAGCCCTGCTGCTGTAGGGTTGTTTGGCAGGTAGAAATGCCAGTGGATATCCAGGGCCTCCACCCATCCCTGCACTTTATGTCCAGTAAAGTGCGAGCCCTGGTCACTGTTGATATCAGCGGGGATGCAATAGGCTATGCACAGCTGCTCTAGTTCTTTTATGATGGTTTTCTGGATAGCACTTTTGCTGGGATATGCCTGCAGCAGCCCTGTGCAGGTGTCTGCACAAGTCAAGGCAAAGTGGCAGCCATCGGATAGAGAAAAAAAGTCCTATGTATTTACCTGCTATCATGGGCTCTAACCCCGGGCAATGGGTCCAGTATCGTGTGGCAAGGGCCTGGAGCATTCCTGTGCTTCTCGTTGTAGCAGCCACATGATGAGTCCCTTGAAGATGACCCAGCTACCAGTGCATAGGACTCTTGGGTCTAGCTCATGGAGGAAGACCATCCAGGTGGCTCATAGCTCGCCCCATTGGCTACTATGTCCTTTGCCTGTATCAAGCCAGGAACTATCAGTGGACGGCTGGATGGCCACAGATGTCCAAGCGCAAGAACTGCCTCACCACGAGCCATGTATGAACCAGGACTAGTCATGAATTGGACTTTGTCCCTCCTTTATAAAGGAGGGTATCCCTGAGGTTCAGTAGCCTCCATCAAAGACTGTCCTTCAGTTCTTACATAGTGACAGGACCAAGCACTAATTGGAGCTCCTCACTCGAGGTGTAATTAGTTAATGTACTCCTCTGTTGCAAATATGTATGTCATTTGGCCACAGTTTTTGTCTGGCATTCCCAGACTTTGGTTTTTGGAGGTATCCTTTAGCCAACCTGCTATGAGGTGCTGGGTGCCTGTCAGCATCCCCTTTGCAATGCCCTGCATTTGTTGTAAGGCATGGTATGTAGTGCAGAGTTGCTGTTCCATGGTACTACATCTAAATTCAACCCCCTTACATAGTTAAGACCAGAATCTCAAAGGCATATGTTTATGTCCTTGCCTTTGCCACAGGCCCCACCTAAACTCCTCAGGGTAACTGACTGCATATAGTTCACATGGCTGTCCCTGCACTAGAACTCCCAAGGCTTATGTTTATTCCACCACAAGTTTTCAGAGATCTCATCTTCCTCTGTGGACCAGTCCCAGCGTTATATAGGCCTAAGGAGTTGGGCCAAATGGTGAATAAAAGTATGCCTATACCCTAGAAGGTCTAAGAAGGTTTGCAACTACCTTGGTGTGGTAGGACGTGGGTGGGCATGCACCTGATTCATAACAGCGGACTGAATGACTATGGTCTTGCCTGACCAGATGACACCCAAGTATTTGACTGATAAGCCCAGACCCCGGACTTTGTCTATGTTGATCACCAATCCTCTGCTTGCCAAGTGGGACAGCAAGGTGGGCACTGCAATTTGTAAGGGAAAAAGACTCAGAAGTCAATGGAAAACCTCGCCAGGGTGGTATCCTTGGGACAAGACAGTAAAGGTTCACTGTTTTTCCCAAGTGAGTGCAAATTGGTCTTGACTCTCTGGGGCAATGAGGATGCTGAAAAAGAGTTGGCTAAATATATAACTAAACGACATTTGCCCAGTGCCTCTCCTACCCTTGTCAGAAGACAGGCAACACTGGGAACAGTGGCATACACTGAGGGGACCAACTTAATTCCTGGCAATCTACTGTCATTCTCCAAGTTCCATCAGACTTCCACATGGGCCATACAGGGCTGTTGTACGGGCTGTGCACTAGCCTTATAATGCTTACCCAGGCTAACTCCTTAACATTCCCCATCATTTCATCACACACATCCCGACCCACACCCCAGCAGGCAGTACTTCAACAGCATGGTGTCTACTTTGTGTTTCCCCTGATCATACACTTCACCATCCTAACTCTCAATCCCAAGTGCCCTGACAGTTGTTTGGAGGGTCAACCATGATAATATCAATTCCCAAGATGTACCCTGAGATGGGAGCAATGCGTACTAAACAGGGTTTTGATGTTAGTCTCCTAACTTGCAATACTAATTCAACCTGTCTGACTTCCATGGTCCCCTCCATAACCATCTATACTGTTAAAGACTTTGGAACCAATGAATTTTACGATATACAAGTACATTGGGCTCCAGTATCCACTAGGGCTAGCATAGTCTGATTATTCTTTGGTGACCAATATATGGTTAATTCTACATGTGCCCTCCAGTCCCTGGACACCCCAGCCACCACTGCTTCTATCAGGACTCCAGGGCCACCTTCCTCCTAGTCTAAAGGGGCTGGTGCCTGCCTCCCTCTGCAGGAGGGGCAGTGGGCTGGGCGTGGGGCTCCTTAGGGAAGTGCTATTCTGGCTTAAGCTTCTGCCATAGTCCGACCAGAACAGCATCAGGCTGTCCATTCGCTCTTGCAGAAGGCATTCCTGCCACCACCAGGCCACACCACATCTGTGGGCATATCTGTGGGCAGACCACCCTGATGAGACCCTTGTCTCCTTTCCTTTGGCTCCTCTGTCTTTCATTCCAGCAACGCATACCCCTCATCTACACAGTTTGCCTGTCTCCCCTAAGTCAGTGGTCACCTAAAACACTAGCTGTCCTACCAAGAGGTCCAGGGTAGACATTAACATGCAGTATCAATTGGTTGGGTTGCGTGCTGAATGGGAGATGGCTTCTTTTATGCCAGCAGTGAAAAGCTCATGATTGGGGCCTTTGTAATGCTCAGTGTAGACTGCATGCTTCATTCCTGTTTGGGTGAGGGAGAAGGGACAAGATGGAGGAAGGTAAACAAGAAGGCACCACCCCTGTTGCTTCTGGGTTCTTCATCACCAACTTTCCGGCACGCAGGAAAATGCAGCCGGCGCCCGGGAAGATGCAGATCAACCGAGCATGTGCCAGGTGACGTCAATCCAAAGAGATGGAAACTTACCCGGCCACGCCTATGGAGACGCCCCTATCATGCCCTTATCCCACCCACTGCCCTCCCGCTTCCAGTACCAATGCATAAAAGTCCGCTGCCGGCAGGAGCCGGTGTGACTTCTTCGGCCTCCACATTGGTGGGACTTCTTCGGCCTCCACATTGGTGGACCCGGGAACCTCACCCCAGAGCGCCTGCGCGACTTCCCTGGCCCCCCACACCTGAGGACCAGAGAACCTTGCCCCAGAGTGTGTGCATATTTGCAATAAAGGGCTGCCGCTTTCTTATGTACTTTGGCCTCATGTTTAATTACTTAGCTCTCCTCATGTTTAATTACTTAGCTCTCCTAAATTAAGTTACATTAAATTAAATTAAGACAATTCCTAATTCCCAGAGGATGTCCTGCAATTCCTTCATAGTCTGCCATCACAAAGGACATGTGGGGACTTACCCCTCATTTGGCCAGGCTGCCTTAGAGCTGGCAACAACCCAGTAGAGGGTGATAGCCTGATCCCCATTACTGGCACCACAGAGGTGCTGCCTCAGGGCTGGGTGGTTTGTGATGGATGCCATTTTATTCATTGCAAGTCCAGAAACTCTCATACCCTCCGTCCCTATGTCCTATAGACAGAGGAGCCACCCCTTGATCGACTCTCTCCCCTTCTGTCTGAGCCTATGTTCCAGTTCCACCAACTGCACAGTGCTGTAGTCCTGTGTTGCAGTGTGCTGCCGTCTTTCAGGTGGGGACAAGTCTTGTGGGGCTACACCCTGTGGGAGCAGTTGATCTACTTTTATTTTGGTGATGACCATTAGATGCACAGAGAAGATGAAGATGGGAACCTCTATGAACTTGTCCCAATCTTCACCATCCTCCCCACTACAGCCCTCCATTAGGTTCCAGGACTTACAGTCCTAGGATAGTTTAGTACTGATGCTGGCAACCCTTCAAACGAGCTACCCGACAAGCCAGGGTCTCCACTTTGTCATTCTGTGCCCACAGGTCCTGGGACAGTAAGGTCTTGGATGTTTCAGCCCTAACTAATCTAGCGTCTCTTTCTAACCGAAGTTTGTCCTGTAACTGATAAACCCTCACCCGTGCTGCAAAATCAGCCTCCACAGCTGCTCAGTGCTCAGTCACAAGCAGGAGCCAACTGCAGCTGCCACAGCTTAGGCAACTGACCCTCCCTCAGTCAGATCTCTGCCCTGCAACAACTCTTCCAGACCCTTCAGTATTTTGGAGGAATTCACATACTCAGTGGGTCCCATTCATCAAAGAGCAGTTATAGGGCCCCACATAGACGTGGACAGCCAGCTCAGGATGTCCCCTGCAGATTTCCCTTCCCCAACTCTATTGTCTCAGTGCTCACAGGATTTTCTCCACCCTCCTGGCTGGCTCACCAATTGACATGCTAGACCCTTATTAACTTTAATAGAGACACCACCAGGTTCAAAAGGCCAAAGAAGACCTGGGGCCAAGCAGCCAAGCAAAGGAGACATAGAGTTTCATTAACGGGAAACTTACACACAGGGACAGTCGAGTGGCAGCAGGCTGATCAGGAGAACAGTTCAGTTCAGTGACCATGAGCTAGGCAGAAGAATCATATGATTCAGTGGCAGGGAGCTGGGCAGGAGAACCACAACCACTTGCAAAAAGCATGCAGTCTATAATAGCACTTTCTTCTAGCACCCTGCCCCTAACAGCCTCCCTCTGGCAACTTTCATTTCATTTAACCCATAAAAGGACTTTGATCCTCAATCCCCTGTATAGCTTGCATTCCATCAGGCAAGACTTGGAATTCAGAAGTTCTTCATAGCTAAGGAATAATCTACAGGATAGCCACACCCAGATTCCTTAGCTCAGAACTCCAAACACACATTCAGGTCCATCTGCCACACAGGGTCATCCTCAAGTTATGCTTAAGTTAAGCTATTGCTATCAGGTGCATCCGCCAGGCAGTGCTAAGCAGCTTGGCTTAAGAATGATGGTTTACTGAAAAGGAGCCTAGCTTTGGCATCAGATAACCCTTGGACCAGATCCTGGTCTCACCACTTATTACCGGTGAATTTTTGATAAATTTATTGAAACTTTCTGAACCTCTTACTCCTTATCTATAAACTGGGAATAAGATGACCTTGGTACAGCTGGGAGGATTAAATTAAGAGACCTAACATGTAAATTACCTCAAAATGCCTGGCTGGTCTAAAATTGGGATTTATTTGTATTTTGCCTCTTTAGGGAGCTAATTGTGCCAAAAGGAGAGGGCAACAAGATCCTTTATCTACATATCATGTCCATCAGGAAAAATTATGTCACCACATTATAATTTTCTCTGGTCAAGTCCTCCTCAAAAGTAAGAAAATCATAGGTAACCCCAAATCACACATTTCAGAAAGACACAGCAAGGAGTTGGCTATTCAGTGATCCAGGGTGATCTTTTTTCTGTCATCATATCGATGTCTTCTCCTGGCCTATCTTTTCTAATTGGAATATGCTTCTTCTGAACACATTTCCATCGCTTCATTTTTCCCATACATCTGTAGGTCAGTGACACCTGGAGAAAAGGAAAGCGCTGAATTTTGCTTTTCATAAACAGAACAAGCTCAAGCAAGCCACCTTTTCACATCAGGGGAAAAGCTCTTCTTGGCTTGAGAAACTCAGGGCTCCTACCAAACTAGCTTATTTTAATTGAAACCAGTTTTTCAATACCTAATTTGAAACTGGATTGGGTACAGTGGCTCATGCCTGTAATCTCAGCACTTTGGGAGCCTGAGGTGGGCGGATCACCTGAGGTCAGGAGTTCAAGACCAACCTGGCCGACATGGCAAAACCCTGTCTCTACTAAAAGACAAAAATTGGCTGAGCATGGTGGCTCATGCCTATAGTCCAAGCTACTCAGAAGGCTGAGTGGGAGAATCACTTGAACCCAGGAGACAGAGTTTGCAGTGAGCCGAGATCATGTCACTGTGCTCCAGCCTGGGCAACCAGAGCAAGACTCCACCTAAAAAAAAAAAAAAAAAAAGAAAGAAAAGAAATAGAAAAAGAAATTGCAACTGAAGAGAGAAGAAAAATTTTAAGAAGAATTTATGCTCTATGTGAGGTTGAAGATGTTAAAGAATGAAAACAGGGTCAGAAACCCCAAAAAAAAGAAAAAAGAAAAGTGAGTTTGTGCTCACAAAAGGAATTATGGAGAATGAAGAAGCGCTTTGCAGATATACTGAGAGAGAGAGGCTCAAGAGAAAATTAGCCTCCTAATGAAGGAGGAGGCATGCTAAATTAATTATGCCTTTGAAATATTGACCTCATTCCTTAAAGCTATCACAATCCTGAAAAGAAAGAAAAGACATTTGTACAAGTTAGAAGTAATGGAGCCTGTAAGGAATTAGCCGTCTATCAAGACCAATAAAGGGGATATTTAGAGAACTGGAACAAATGCACATCAACAGGTCTCAGTGTCTTTTACTTACAGGCAATTTCTTGAAATAGCACTTAGGATTTCTCTTCTAAAAAGAAATATAAACATTATCTGAAAGCTCAGGGGAATAGCAATGTGGATTGCACAACCCAAAGTAGAAAAGCCCTTGAAATTGCTGACTTCCAAGTATGATATGCTCCAATAACAGAAACAAAATATATACATAGGAAGGCCTTTATTAAAATAAGTCTACACTGAGCCTCAGGGTTTTTGTGGGGTATTTCTTTTCAATAGCATTGATAAATAAGAGTGGTCATCACTGGAACGTTTATTAAATTCCTTGTTTATTAACTGAGTGATTTGGGCAAGTCACTTTCTGAGTTCAGTTTTCTAAGTTCATTTTCTCCACTTTATATTCTACTTAAAGTTTTTTTGAAGATTGACTACGCATGGATAAATGATAGAAAGTGCTGAGCAGAGTGCCTGATATATCAGAATCCATAATTATTATTGATCATTATTATGATCACTCTGTTTACAGTTGATAAATTGTTCCCATATCCTCCTTGAGTCCCCACTTCCTGTTGTTGCATTTGCTCTCTGAATTTGTTTCTCTGTAAAGTCACGGTACCTGCCTAGCTTGGTGGCTGAATGTGGATATAAGTTGAGTGGCATCTAAAGGCATAGGTTTAAATCCCAGTTCCTCCACTTAATTGTGTGACTTGGGACAAGTCCTTTGACTTGACCACATATCTTCTTTCTCACCCACAAAACAGGAAAATTGAGACCTATCTTTCAGGGCTACAGTGAGGACTAAGTGAAATCATGTATATAAGGGCTTAGCATAGTAACTGATATACCATAAGCACTCATGAATGAGCAGTTGTTGCTGTTGTTACTATAACAATATTATGGTTTTTGTTTTGTTTTGTTGTTTTCACTCTTGTTGCCTAGGCTGGAGCACAACAGTGTGACTTCAGCTCACCACAACGTCCACCTCCCAGATTAAGCGATTCTCCTGCCTCAACCTCCCAAGTAGCTGGGATTACAGGCATGCGCCACCACGCCTGGCTAATTTTGTATTTTTAGTAGAGACAGGGTTTCTCCATGTTGGTCAGGCTGGTCTCAAACTCCCGACCTCAGGTGATCTGCCCACCTCAGCCTCTCAAAGTGCTGGGATTACAGGTGTGAGACACTGCACCCGGCTTACAATATTATCTCTTGATCTTATGAAAGGGAAGCTTTTCTTTGGTGATATCAGGCTGTCTTATGTATATTCAAAATAAGAGTACATATAGGGAGTAATCTGAAAGCTCAAAGCTACATGTTCTCCAGCCTAATATCTTTGTTGAAATCTCACCTAGGAATTTATGCCTTCTTTTTAAAACTAGAAGCAGAAATTTCTTTTTTAAAAATAGAAAGTGTGGGGGTGGTGAGTCGTTCACAACTTAGAATGAAGTGGTTTAAATTCAAATGTTTGGTTCCTAACAGCTATTAAAATTGGTGCAGAGAAAAGGAGCATTTAGATGAGGAAAGAAAGAGTCATGATGATTTGGTGATGAGGGAAAGAGAGACACCAAAAGAAAACAACAGGAGTTCATGCCCATTCATCATCCATCTATCCAATCATTCAACCATGTATTATGTAGCATCTACTATGCACAATGTCTAAATGCCTAGCAATTGACATAAAGAGACGCCATTCCTATATTCAAGGAGTCTGCAGGAGAGTGGGAGTAAATAAGCTTGGAATCAGTACAGTGCAAAAATAAGTGCTGTAACCTCAGAGTATATCAATTGTTTTGGAATCACAGAATATGATGAGGGAAAGGTAGAAGGATAAGGATAATGAATGGGTCCTGGAAACAAAGTGTCCTGTGAGCCATCTCTGCCAGTTCTCAATAGAGGATAAACTGGAAGGGACGTATTTCAGGCTGAGGGAATGAAGGCATGAAAAAGCATGACCGACTGGAGTCCTACAGGTAACTCTGTATGATTCAAGCATTGACAATTAAGAAGCAAAAAGAGGGAAGGTGGCTCTTTCCCATCTTGCAAGATGGCGGGTGAAAAAGTTGAGAAGCCGGATACTAAAGAGAAGAAACCCGAAGCCAAGAAGGCTGATGCTGGTGGCAAGGTGAAAAAGGGTAACCTCAAGGCTAAGAAGCCCAAGAAGGGGAAGCCCCATTGCAGCCGCAACCGTGTCCTTGTCAGAGGAATTGGCAGGTATTCCCAATCTGCCATGTATTCCAGAAAGGCCATGTACAAGAGGAAGTACTCAGCCGCTAAATCCAAGGTTGAAAAGAAAAAGAAGGAGAAGGTTCTTGCAACTCTTACAAAACCAGTTGGTGGTGACAAGAACGGCGGTACCCGGGTGGTTAAACTTCGCAAAATGCCTAGATATTATCCTACTGAAGATGTGCCTCGAAAGCTGTTGAGCCACGGCAAAAAACCCTTCAGTCAGCACGTGAGAAAACTGCGAGCCAGCATTACCCCCGGGACCATTCTGATCATCCTCACTGGACGCCACAGGGGCAAGAGGGTGGTTTTCTTGAGGCAGCTGGCTAGTGGCTTGTTACTTGTGACTGGACCTCTGGTCCTCAATCGAGTTCCTCTACGACGAACACACCAGAAATTTGTCATTGCCACCTCAACCAAAATCGATATCAGCAACGTCAAAATCCCAAAACATCTTACTGATGCTTACTTCAAGAAGAAGTTGCGGAAGCCCAGACACCAGGAAGGTGAGATCTTCGACACAGAGAAAGAGAAATACGAGATTACAGAGCAGCGCAAGATTGATCAGAAAGCTGTGGACTCACAAATTCTACCAAATATCAAAGCTGTTCCTCAGCTCCAGGGCTACCTGCGGTCTGTTTTTGCCCTGACGAATGGAATTTATCCTCACAAATTGGTGTTCTAAATGTCTTAAGAACCTCATTAAATAGCTAACTACAAAAAAAAAAAAAAAAAAAAAAAAAAAGAGGGAAGGTGGTAGGCCAAATAGAGAGGGGCAAAATTGGACTTACTGAATGGTTTATAAGCAAAAAAGGTGACACAGTCATATATTCCTTCTAGAAATAATGTTATTGGATATTATTGATTAGAAAAGGTAAAGATTAAAGAAAAGGAGCCCAGTACAAAGGCTGTTGAAGTATATATCAAGAGGTGCTGACGATCTGAACTAAGGCAGTGGTAGGGATAATGGAAGATAGACTTATTTCAGGAACTAGATTTGATAGGATTTGTTGACCACTTGTTTTCAGGAGGCATCTAGAATGACACTGAGGTTACTGGTTTGGGTGATTAAGTGGATGATAGTGGCATTAAACTCAGAACGATGGAAGGGGGAATGTACTCAGAGGGCAAGTCTCACAAATGTACAAAAGGCCAGCTTCCTAGAGTAAAAGGAAGGAATCGGACCTAACTCACTTGAAAGAATGCTGGGAATAAAAGGACTATAACAATTGCAAATAGTTATTTGTATTATTCTTATTTGACACACTAATAACCTGAAAGTCAACATCCTTCAACATTCCAGCTGCTTCCTTTAACTGAAGATTGACAGTTCAGCCCTGAAACAGCATCAGTACACAAACGAAAGTGCCATAAACTTTAATGAGCTTTAAAAAATAGCTAAATAAGTGTTAATTTCTCTCAACAGCTGGAACATTTCTTCCTGGGGTTGCTAAGTATTAATAAAATATATCTGTGAGTAAATCTAGGGAAGTTGAACTGGTAGGAGACCTTGCTCAGATTATCCTGGTGAATATTTCCACTCTCCCCCGTCCCCACCAACTGACCAGGATCTAAACAGAAAAGCCAGAAGATATTGCCGTCATATCCTACACATCCAAGGTACTCACAGTCAATGTCTCTAGAATGCCAATGAAAAGACCCTAAAAATCTTGGGGGGATCTCCAGGAAGTGATCAAAATACCTACAGGCCACAAGGTAGTACTAAGCTGGAATTCCAAGGGTGTAGTATGACAAATCATCCAGGCTATATCCTTCAAACATTTTCCACACATTTATCTGACCTCTATGTGGTTACTTTAGCAAAACAATGGAGTAAGAAGCTGCCATTTACTGAAGACTTACTGTATACACAGATCTATGTTACATTTGTTGCATCTAATATTTCAATCACCATAATCACCACCGCGTGAAGGGAATACTATTATTTCTTTTTTTTTTTTTTTTTTTTTTTTTTATTATACTTTAAGTTCTAGGGTACATGTGCATAACGTGCAGGTTTGTTACATATGTATACTTATGCCATGTTGGTGTGCTGCACCCATCAACTCGTCAGCACCCATCAATTCATCATTTATATCATGTATAACTCCCCAATGCAATCCCTTCCTCCTCCCCCCTCCCCCCTCCCCATGATAGACCCCAGTGTGTGATGTTCCCCTTCCCGAGTCCAAGTGATCTCATTGTTCAGTTCCCACCTATGAGTGAGAACATGCGGTGTTTGGTTTTCTCTTCTTGTGATAGTTTGCTAAGAATGATGGTTTCCAGCTGCATCCATGTCCCTACAAAGGACGCAAACTCATCCTTTTTTATGGCTGCATAGTATTCCATGGTGTATATGTGCCACATTTTCTTAATCCAACCCCATTGTCTCAGCCCAAAATCTCCTTAAGCTGATAAGCAACTTCAGCAAAGTCTCAGGATACAAAATTAATGTGCAAAAATCACAAGCATTCTTATACACCAGCAACAGACAAGCAGAGAGCCAAATCAGGAATGAACTTCCATTCACAATTGCTTCAAAGAGAATAAAATACCTAGGAATCCAGCTTACAAGGGATGTAAAGGACCTCTTCAAGGAGAACTACAAACCACTGCTCAGTGAAATAAAAGAGGACACAAACAAATGGAAGAACATACCATGCTCATGGATAGGAAGAATCAATATCGTGAAAATGGCCATACTCCCCAAGGTTATTTATAGATTCAATGCCATCCCCATCAAGCTACCAATGACTTTCTTCACAGAATTGGAAAAAACTGCTTTAAAGTTCATATGGAACCAAAAAAGAGCCCGCATTGCCAAGACAATCCTAAGTCAAAAGGACAAAGCTGGAGGCGTCACGCTACCTGACTTCAAACTATACTACAAGGCTACAGTAACCAAAACAGCATGGTACTGGTACCAAAACAGAGATATAGACCAATGGAACAGAACAGAGTCCTCAGAAATAATACCGCACATCTACAGCCATCTGATCTTTGACAAACCTGAGAGAAACAAGAAATGGGGAAAGGATTCCCTATTTAATAAATGGTGCTGGGAAAATTGGCTAGCCATAAGTAGAAAGCTGAAACTGGATCCTTTCCTTACCCCTTATACGAAGATTAATTCAAGATGGATTAGAGACTTAAATGTTAGACCTAATACCATAAAAACCCTAGAAGAAAATCTAGGTAGTACCATTCAGGACATAGGCATGGGAATACTATTATTTCTAATCCCCTTCTACAGATGAAGAAATCAAAGCTCAAAAAACAGAAGTGCTTTCTTCAGAGTCTGATAGTAAGTGGCACAGCCAAGATTCAAGCAGAAATGTTTTTGCGGCCAAAACCAGTTCTACCACCACACTGTAATGTCTTAATACCTTATCATTTCAATCCCAATTTTTAAGAATGTGTCAGAAACGCCCTTAAATACTTGCTAACTTTGCTCAGAAACTATAATAAATATGATTCAACTTTCCTTTTGGGTCCAAATACCTGATCAGTTATTAAGCCCACCCAGAGACAACCTATCAATGAACACATAATCCCAGGTACAGATTTAGGGTTTGTTATTTGAACAAGAAAGACAGATAAATATTATTACTAGAGCCCTACGATTCTCTAATATTAAATATTTCTATAATATTTCCTCTGGGAGTCTCTTGGCAGCGATGTCTTTTTTTAGCATTCCTCCACTTTTTGCCACTTTAATCTGTTCTGAATAGAACAATATTCTCAGTCGGTCAAAAGTGCCATTTCCTTTTATAACCAAGGTTTTGCACAATGATGCTAAATAATATAAATGATGTTTTATTTGATGACTGCTTTATGCAGCCTCTAGTGGGACCAGACACTAGGGCTTCCCCTGTAAATTTTGCCAGCTCCCCAATCTGGTGCAGCTATCAACTTCTCCCCTGGAAAATTTAAATCTCTGTTTAAAACATTAACTTCTTCTTCATTTAATTTTTTTATTGCTAAAGGTTTACAGCTGACTTTATGGCCCTGGGATGATTAATTTTTAATGCCTTTCTTTCTTTATTCTTTGATCAACTTCCTCCATTTTCAATTTGAATGCAATTGTACTTTTTCTAAAAAGCATTTGTCACTTGCTGGTTTGCATATTTCAGACAACCAGAGGTGGCTGATGCAGAGTGGAAGGCAGGCATTCCTGCAGAGAGTAACTGAAATATAGACAGTAACTCTATGCCTTTCATGTGACTCCTGTTGATAGCCAACCCTCTAACATCAGTAAATCTTCCAGCTCTAGGTCTTGGCAGGCAATGAATTCCCTGAGAGTGTTATCGTACTAAATCCTGTCATTGTCATGCATAAGGTACGGATTGAGTCGCATCTTTCAAACTACCAAACCATCATTAGGGAAAACAAATAGGTGAAACATACCTTAAAAACAATCTCTATCTGCTTCCACTCACCTACCAAAAAACAAAGCCAAAAGAAAATGAGGATTTGTTTTGCAAGTCAAAAAATCCCCAGCTTTTTATATTCATACAGCATATAGCCATTTAAAATGATGTAGAACACTTAATGACATGGAAAAATATTCATATATATTCAGTGAAAAAAAGCAGGTTACAAAACAGTGAGTATAGCATAATTAATTTTTAAAAGGTATATGTATGCATAAAAAGACTGAGAAAATGTATAATGGTTTTCTCTGAGGATGATAGAAATGTTTATTCTTGTTTGTCTTTGCTTCTCACTGCTAAGTTTTCTACATGACTATACATTGCTTTTGTAATTATAAAAATAATGTACTTAAAATAAAAATTTCTTACATTTAGGTAATAAATGAAACTCAGTAAATAACCAGAGATCAAATTCTTGAGAGTGTAGAGGAGATATGAGAGATGTTGAAAATTAATAGTAATATTATAAATGCTTGAGGGGATGAATACCCTGTTCTCCATGATGTGCTTATTTCACATTGTATGCCTGTATCTAAACATTCTATGTATCCCAGAAATATATATACCTACTATGTACCCACAAAAAATTTTTTAAGAAAAAGATATTTATCAATATAAGGACATTGATAGGAGCATTATATTCCTAACTCTCAAAGTATGTGGTGTTATCCACGTTACAAGAATGAAAGCCAAGGCTCAGAAAAATACATACGTTGTCTAAGTTTTTATAGATCATCGGGATCAAGGAAGACAAATCCTAGATCCCTGTGACTTCAAAATGTTTGTCATCGTCACGGTGCTATACTGCCTTAATTGAAGTGCATTTCTACATACAATTGAGCTACTACGTTTATTCAATTTTTTTATAGAGAAGTAATGACTCCCAGGCCCAATGCTATTAATAAATCAAAAGTGTATTTCTAAATTATTTTTATCCTTACTTTTTTATTTTATTTATTTATTTATTTAGAAATAGAATCTTGCTCTGTCTCCCAGGCTGGAGTGCAGTGGCACAAATCTCGGCTCACTGCAACCTCCATCTCCCGGGTTCAAGTGATTCTCCTGCCTTGGCCTCCTGAGTAGCTGAGATTACAGTCACCCACCACCATGCCCAGCTAATTTTTGTATTTTTAGTAGAGACAGAGCTTCACCACGTTGGCCAGGCTGGGGTCAAACTCCTGATCTCAGGTGATCCACCCACCTCAGCCTCCTAAAGTGCTAGATTACAGGCATGAGCCACCATGCTCAGCTATCCTTGCTTTTTAACAAAAAGTATGTGCATGTGTAAATTAATATGTTAATTCTTTCCATTACAATTAATGAGCATGTTACAGTTTATGATGCATTTTTTCATATCTACTAGGCTCCCTGTTTGATTTATTCACTATGTAACTCTAATATCATCAGAAATTATATTTATACTGTTTGACAACTTGTGTAGAAAAATAAATTAATATGTAAAGAAAAAATTTAGACCTCTGTTCCTATTTTGTCTCTAGATAAACTAAACAATATATCTATACATATATGTATATATTTTAAACTGGTTACCAGGTAATATAGGTTGTAACAAAAAATACTGTTTTTTTAATAAAATAAATTCCACTAATACTAAGTAAAACTATGGGTTTTATCTCCTGTTTGTGAAACTGCCAGTAACTGACATTTAGCCCTTGTCTGAGTCATAATTTGACAGCCAATCACAGTCAAACTCTTCTAAATTGATGATCATTTGTAGTCTTAAAATGTGAGCTTCTCTTGCCATCAGCAATGTTGTTTTATGGTGCTGAATACTCTCCTCAGCTCCTGTTGATGTAGCAGCAATTACATAATAATATCTAAATATTTTTACATTCAGTGGTTCTATAATCAACTAAGTCACAGAAATCATTTGTTGACATGTCAAAGATAATTAGATCAAATATAAGCCTTCCAGCACTGGAGACTCAGGGCTATCTGCTTTGGAATCCTATGTTATTCTTGTTTTAAATAACTTCAGTGTCCTCAACTGTAGAATGGAGATTATGATGGTTACAACAGTATTTAAATAAGTCACTATACATGGTGCCTGGCATAGAAGCCACATGTAAGCACTAGCTCTCACTTTTCTAAAAAGGAATATTGTTGATGCCCATTATGAATGGGGGTTGTGCGAATTTTCAAAGATGTGTCTCATTAAACAGACAAATCTGCCCATTCTTCATAGCTCCATCCATCCCCACAGCCTCCCTCAAATTTCAGAAGTACTCAATGTGCAAAGAAGCCTGCAGCATCTAGCTGTTGTTGCAATATCCACCATTTCTGCTAGCCACCTCATCCCCATTTTCCCTGTCTTTCCAAGCCTCTCAGATTTAAAAGCCCACAGATGCTGCAGTTTCTATGAGCAAAAACACAATGGTGTCTCCAGAATTGAGCACCCTCTGCTACATGGATCACGACTGTCCCTGGGATCTGGCACAGGGGACATTTGCTTGTCAGAGTGTCAGCACCTTTGCTAGGGGTTCTAGTTCCCCTACGGTCTGAGCTCATTCTGATGTAGATGAAATTCATGCACAGAAGCCAGTGGACAGGAGCCAGGCAGCCTGGCTGGCAGGCACAAAGGCAGTTCCCCAGTGGTACCATCCTACTCCAGAACTGAGCCTAAGGCTGAGTAGTGGCTGAAAACAAGTTAAAGAATTCTGTGGTCCTGGAAGGCATTGATGGAAATGCCCTTTGATGGTCAATTTTAAATGTCAACTTGAATGGATTAGAAATACCTAGAAATTTGGTAAAGTATTAGTTTGGGTGCATCTGTGAGGGTGTTTCCCAAGGAGATTGGCATTTGAGTCTGAGTAGACTAA
This sequence comes from Rhinopithecus roxellana, assembly GCF_007565055.1. NCBI lineage: Eukaryota > Metazoa > Chordata > Mammalia > Primates > Cercopithecidae > Rhinopithecus > Rhinopithecus roxellana. Next base: position 107,488,467 of record NC_044563.1, read on the forward strand.
GTTGGGGGAATATCCACCCTCAGTGGGGGCAGGCACCAACTCATTAGCAGAAGGCCTTGATAAAACAAAGAGGAAAGATGAATTTCTCTCTCTCTCTCTCTCTGTCTCTCTCTCTCTCTCCCCCACCCCCAACCCCCTACCCCGCCCTCGATTTCTCCACCTCCTGAGGCTGAGATACATCTCTCTTCTCCTACGCTTGGATATAAGCTCTCCAGCCTTTGGACTTCAAAACTTATACCAGCAGCCCCCAGGTTCTCAGGCTTTCAGATTTGCACTGAGTCATGCTACCTACTGGCATCCCAGAGTCTCCAGCTTGCAGAAAGCCTTCCATGGACTTCTCAACCTCCATATTCACATGAGCCAATCCCCCTAAAAAAGTCCTCTCATTTATCTATACAGTCATCTCTGAGTATCCATAAAGGATTTGTTCCAGGACAATCTCCCCACACACACAGATACCAAGTTCAAGTCTCTTATATAAAATGGGGTAGTACTTGCATATATGCAGATTCTTTCCTATACTTTGTATCATCTTTAGATTACTTATAATACCTAATACAATGTAAATGCTGTGGAAATTGTTATTATAATGTATTCTTTTCTATCTGCACCATTTTTCATTGTTTTCCCAAATAATTTTTATCTGTGGTTGTTTGAATCCAAAAACACAAAGTCCATGAATATATGAAAATGGAGGGCCAACACTATATCTATCCTATATGTTCTGTCTCTCTGAAGATCCCTGACCAGCACAGTCCCAAAGCCAGGACTTTGGGGATATGCAGAGTGGCTCAGGTACCAACCAATCAAGTAGATCACTGGAGCAGAGCTGTTCAGGGATGTCCTTCAGACAAACCTGCTAATCATCAACCATTAAGATGACAGAATGCAGGCATATCGAGGAAATTCCAGGGATAAGTGGAAAAGGCAGTCTGAATGGCAAAAACACTTGAGAGACGCAGCAGTTATTTGCCAACTAAGATGAAGGTGCTTCATGTTCTACCTACCCTACCACAGGGCTACTTTTGTGTGTATCAGCTGAAGCTAAGCATAATTCTTGAAACCCATGCCCTCCATCCACACAACTTTCCAATTGCATCCCTCCAACCACAACTTCAGAACAGATGCCTACCACACAGATGTCCATGCAAGTGAACATGAGAAACTTGCGGGTAGCACAAAAATAAGATGCAGATCTTCCAAAATAAAAAGAAAGAAACAGAATCCAACCAGAGTATGTCAATCAAATTGCAAATGACTTTTAATGAGTCCCACGTAGTCAAGCAGACTTTCCTCAGTACCTTTTTGTGGTGGTGGTGGTTGGGGGACAGGGTAAGGGAACTCAAAGGAGAGAACTAAGAATGAGATAATTTCTGTACTTCACTTAACCCTTGTTCAATGAGAGCTCCTACCCCTTGAGGCACATTTGACAGTCTGTTCAGACTCTCCTATTACTCAGTTTGGCTCTGCAGACCACCAAGGGAGTGCTTAGCCACACTCTGTCACTCTTCCAGTCATCAAATATAAACCTGAGTACCTCCTATGCACCTGGCATTGTGGTAAGCAAAGGTGTAAGTAATCATAATCAGAGCAAAATAAAATAAATATAAAATAGGAATGTATGCAATACGGCTTGGAAAGGAAGGAGATAGCTTCATGGAGAAGGTCTCTTTGCCAAGACTTAATTCAATAGAAAGACCCATTAGAATAGTGCTTTTGAGGGTCCTTGCATTGAATGCAAATAAACCTGGTGTATTAGTTGGGGTTCTCCAGAGAAACAGAACTAATGAGATACATAGATATGTAATTTATTATAAGGAATTGGCTCACATGATTATGGAGGCTGAGAAGTCCCATTATCTGAAGACCCAGGAAGCCAGTGGTATAGTTCTGAGAACCAGAGAGCTTATGATGTAAGTTCCAGTTAAAGAAGGCTGATGTTCCAGCTCAAGTAGTCAGGCAGAGAGAGTAAATTTCCCATTCCTCCGACTTTTTGCTCTATTCAGGCCCTCAATGGATTGGATCATGCCCACCTACACTGGGGAGGGCCAATCGCTTTCCTTAGCCCACTGGTTCAAATGCTAATCTCACGTGAAAACACTCTCACAGACATACCAAGAAATAATATTTAATCTGGGCACCCTATGTCCCAGTCAAGTTGACACACAAAATTAACCATCACACCTGGCATTAAAGTATTCACAACCAGGACACAGTATCAGTGTAATAGATAATTTATTTGAAGACAGACAACTGAGCTGCCTTTGAACAACAGAGAATGCATACATTTTAAGTAGATCTTTTTTTTTTTTTTTTTTTTTTTTGAGACTGAGTTTCACTCCTGTCACCCAGGCTGGAGTGCAATGGTGTAACCTTGGCTCACTGCATACTCCGCCTCCCAGTTCAAGCAATTCTCCTGCCTCAGCCTCCCAAATAGCTGGGATTACAGGCACCCTCTACCATGCCCAGCTCATTTTTGTATTTTTAGTAGAGATGGGGTTTTACCATGTTGGCCAGGCTGGTCTCGAACTCCTGACCTCGTGATCCACCCGCCTCGGCCTCCCAAAGTGCTGGGATTACAGGCGTGAGCCACCATGCCTGGCCTAAGCAGGCCTTTTAATGTTTCCCTGGCTCTAGTCTTGCTCCTTTGCAATCCAGCAGAAGTGGCAATCTTTCCAAACGACGGATCCAATGTCACTTTGCTGAAATTCCTCCTCCACTTGCCAGAACCCATCAAAAGCCCATGTGCAGCTTCCCAGGCTCTCTGCTAGTACCAGCCAAGTGTGCTGATCAACCTGCAGCTCACCTCCAGCTTCATCACCCTCCACACCTACATTCCAGCCACCCTGAGTTTCCCCAGAACAGTATAATGATTCCTGCCATTGCACAAAGTATTCTCACCTCCTGGATGCTCTTGCATGCCTCACTTTTTCCACATGTTGAAAGCTAAGTCTAAATTCAAGACCCAGGTTAAATGTGGCCTCCTTGGGGAACCTTTCCCAGGCCCGAGGCAGAGGTAACACTCTATGCTGTATCTTACAAGTGCTCTGGGTTCTTCACTCCATTATAACTCTCAGGATGCTGGCTCCCCCGTGAGCACAGTAATGTGTTTTCATTTCTGCATGCCCAGTCCCTAACACAGGTATCCAAGCTTTTTTCTGCAAAATGCCAAATAGTAAATATTCTAGGCTTTGCAGGTCACACATGGGCTTCGTACCAACTACTTACCTCTGCCACTGTAGGGTGAAAGCAGCTATATACAATAGTAAAGGAATAGGCTTGGCTGTGTTCCAATAAAACATTATTTAGTTTGCCAACAACTGGGTCCTAACAGAACCTTGGGCACACAGTAGATGTAGGTGAGTGACTAGCAAAGCTGGACCCCTCTGCCCTTTATTTTGAAGGGAGGGTAGAATCCAGCTCTGTTGATGGATAACATTTCACCTTTCCCCTATACTAACTGAAATGTGAAGCCTGAAGTTTGCAAGAAGGGATGAAAATGTGCATAAGAGCAGAAAGGGTCACTGAGAGGTAGTATCAAGACTGATCTCTTCCCTCTAAGGTGCAAAGGTATTCAAGCATCAAAACATGTGGGGGAAGACCTAGGGTGTCCCTGATTGAGGCCTATTAGCAGGAAATAACTAACAAGACTCTTGAGATAAAAATCACCATAAATCTGTGCCAAGACATTGTTTTTGGATTTGCCAAAAGGCTGAGCTCAGACCATCTCCAAACCACATATCTGAGCAACATATGTACTTATAACTCTCAGACAATGTGTTGAGCTAATTGAAAAGTCTGGCTAGAGAAATTGTTCTCCTGAGTCAAGGCTGGCATTAGGCACCTGTACCTGAGTATTACTTTGGACAGATTTTTCTTCCAATCCTTTTCACATTCTGCCACAAGTCAGTCTTCCCTCAAACACTGTGGACTGGCCCCTGTGGTAGTCAGCCTTTCTATGAAGCACTAGGCAGCAGTTGCATGCACAGTAGAGTACAGGCCTGTGGTCAGAAAGACCAAACCTGGACTGACCATCTGGATTAAGTTAGCATCCTGAGGTTCTCGTACTTATTATAAGAAGAGAATTCTCACAGGAAAAACTGCATTTCCTGCTACTATAAGCAGATAGGATGCTGAATATTTCGTATTGATGCATCCCTGTCAAATGACATCTATTTACCCTAAAAAATTAATAATGCAGGATTGGCACAGTGGCTCATGCCTGTAATCCCAGCACTTTGGGAGGCCAAGACAGGTGGATCACCTGAGCTCAGGAGTTAGAGACCAGCCTGACCTACATGATGAAACCCCATCTCTACTAAAAATACAAAAGTAAGCTGGGCATGTTGGTGGGTGCCTGCAAACCCAGTTACTTGGGAGGCTGAGGGAGGAGAATCACTTGAACCTGGGAGGCAGAGGCTGCAGTGAGTGAGCCAAGATTGTGCCATTGCACTCCAGCCTGGGTGACAGAGCAAGACTGCATCTAAAAAAAAAAAACCTAATAATGTAGCCCCTCCCATTACAAAGTTATGAATGAACAAATGAATGATGGAACACATGAACAGTACAAGAAACATGTCTGAAACAGAATTCCAAATCTTTGGCTTCAAAATGTTCTAAATTAAACATCCCTGAGTACTTCTTCTGGCCTGACTTCCTACATATGCCTTATATGATTTTTTGCACCATGATGTGAAATACACAGCAAACTGGTTACATGAGCCTTGACATAGCTAATACCCTTTTAAATTGTTTTGCCTTTGATGAGTACAAGTTCCCACTCCATAGGCCCCTGCAATCCAAATATCACCACGGTCATACTTTTGGCACAGCATATAATAGCTTTCCCAAAAACTGTCAAGATCAAAGAAGTGACAGTGTTACATTTCATCACAGTGCATCTCTCAAGTATAACCCAATTGTTTTTCTCAGTGGCCACTAAATCTGTCAGTTAGTTTCCACAGGCTTCTCTGAGTCACCCTACACCATCACCGCCCCAGCTCCAAAACCAGGAAATAATTTAACCAAGATCTTTCAAAGAAAATTATATAAATATTAAAAAGGCTGATGGGCTGATCAGAACAGACATTTGATATTATGAGATTTGTAAATCAATTTATGAACTGTGTGATATGTAGGTAGAGGAATCAAGAGGCAATAACCATTTTATGGGGGAAGATCATAAACCTGTCAACTATTCTATCCCTTTGTGTATAAGAGACTACTCTGGTGCCAAAAATTGATGCTGTCACAGATCTCGTACAACAAAGCTAATGCATTTCTAATGTTACTATTAGTACTGCCTTTTTAATAGCCCCTCTCCAAAAAAGGACTTCATTTCTTCTGACATTTCCAATATGGTTGTTTACACAGCTGAGTAGAAGTAACTTCCTCTCGGCGAGCCAGCAAAGACTTATGCCTCAATTTTGACACTCATTTTGCATCCCAGAATTCCTGAAATCAGCATTCCCAGGGCATTTAGCACGTGTCTTTAATCACTAGTCTCTGGATCCCTCTCAGATGCTATTTGGTGTTTAAACACTCTTCTATTTTTCCAGAAAGTCCTACGAAATGCCATTCTGTGACACAGAAGTAGAAAAGCTCCTGAGATCCCATCGAAACATACAGGACAAATGTTTCATTACACAAAGTGCACTGGCTTGACAAGAGTTTCTGCTGCATTCAAAATCATGGCTTAGGGACAGAATGCTACCAGCTTCCAGCAATATTTCCTATTTATTTTGGTGTTTTGACAGTTTCCCTATCTATCAGGCTAAGTGTATATATGAGCCTCAGACATTCATACTTGCTGTTTGACCTCAGGCAACTCACTGCTCCACTTGGAAGGAGGATCTATCTAAGCAACAGGGATATTGATACCTGCCATTCCACCTAACAGAATGTAGTATCAAATAAGAAAATAGATCTAAATGCATTTTACTGTACAAGTAAAGCAGAATAACATAGTAGATAGAATGGGGGCTCTGAAGCCAAACAACTCAGGTAAGAATCCTGAATCCCTTTTGTACAACCAGAGATATTTACTTTCTCTCTCTGAGCCTGTTTCTTCACTCATACAAGGAGAAAATTATAATTTTCCTGTAGGATTCTTGAAAGCAAATGTGCCGCTGGGGTATAGTAGGTATGCAATATGTGAGTTCATAATCAGAACACATTTATTATTCTTCTCCTGCCTATAGGCATTTGTCCAAGCCCTTCTCTTCACACATCCACCAAAATGAAAGTGAAGTCCAAACCAGTGATCAAACAAGTGTTTCATGCATTGTCTTTCATGCACAACACACATATCTCAAAGCATTCTCCCAGAGGAATGGATCCACCATCCTATAGAGAGGGTGCTCCATGGAGGAAAGAGGTATTGAACTAAAAACTCTTTTTTTGGAAGAAGGCCACAGCATCAGTCATATCAAACCAAATGGACAGACAGCAACAGGGTTTACCATTTCCTCTGGAGGTGTCGAACAGGACTGAAGGGCTGCAAACAGCATCACTTAACGGCTCTTCAAAGTTTTCAAGTACTAGCCATGTTACATCACCATCTGAAATAGAAAGCATCTCATTAAGGGAACCTACTGTTAACGAGATAATGAAATAGAATGTGTAATTCATCTTTGGACTCAAACATACTTATGACTATTTTGATATAGCTGCTTTAAGTCAATTTCCCTAACACATTCATAATGAATTATGATAAGGAGTTTATAGGTAGGAACATGTCAAAGTCAGTGTACCATTTAATGACATGAGATGCTATTTGCTCAGTAGCTGGCATCTGCATGTGCTGGAAGGCTGCCTCAGTGTCACTCTGAGGAAGAGCTGTTGTGATCCCATTTTGCAGATGGATAATTTGATAGCAAGCAATTAGCTAGGGTTACTTAATACAATTAAATATAAATGATATTCAGAGATTGTATTAGACAATCTGTAATCTAACTTCTAAAAGCATTATTTTTCTGATTTCTCCCAAGTCATAACTGCAAAAAATGCTGGATACAAATCTGAGTGGGTAAAAAACACAGAAACACAAATTAGGCTAGTGTTGTCCAACAGAAACTTCCTATGATGATGAGATTTTCTATAATTCACTGTCCATAACATCGGCCATTAGCCACCTGTGATTAGTGAGCATTTGAAATATGGCAAAACTAAAAAATTGAATTTTAAATTTCATTTTATGTTAATTTGTGTAAATTTTCATTTAAATAGACATATACGCCTATTGGCTACAGTATTGGACAGCACAGGCATAGGCAATAATGTGACTTTCCATGGTAAGTCTGTCAGAGGAATATCACAAAAGGAGCAATATCAGACAAGGAGGAATATCAGACAAGGAGGAAGCAGGAACTGGAATCCCTAGAATGTAAGGAACTGCTCTTTCATAGTCTGGATATAGTTCAAAAATTCCATGACAGAAGATCTAGACCAGGTGGACAGATTCCCTCTTTATCCCTTTCAGACAAGCCTACCTTTTTATCCCCCACAAGGAAGCTTCTTATGATAGCCTCTTGGGTAAGAGTTCCATACATACAGAGTTACCATTAAATGTACCATTCAACCTGTGACACTTTTGATAGTTAGAATGGTCATTATTAATAATTACGCTGGGAAAACGAACAGACACCAGGGCCATCCCAGGCAAGCCTCGTCACACAGTCACCTACATTTAGGAGATCCTACAAATGCACATTCTCTGGCACACAGGACCATAGAAAGTCCTTGTTTACAATATCAGGCTATGCTCTACAAAGTATTTTACAGATTACAGTCCACAAACCTACTATGGAGTCACCAGGGGTGCTTCTTAAAAATGCAGACAGGCTCCTGAGTTCTACCTTAGACCTAATAATCAGACTCTTTAGAGGTAGGGCTTCAAATTCTGAATTACCAGGTAATTGTTATACACAAACCACAATATAGAGAAAGACAATATCTGAAAATTGTATCCTATGAAGCAAAACCCAACAGTCAATACACAATGGGGTACGGGCACTACTGTTTCTAAATTGTATTAATGATGCCATCTATGAACTATATTTGACAAGTATCATTCTTAGACTATGTGTAAACATACTCATGCTCAAAAATGTTCTTCTAAGCAAAGGAGGAAGCAACAAAAAAGGACAATAAACTCTTCCCACTCTGATTCTTTATGTCTAGATTCTTCCAACGTCTGCCTCCTGAGACAGATTACTATGGACATGCTGCAAAATCAAAACTGATTTATTCATCCCAGTCTGTCCAAGGGTGGGCTATAGAGAGAAAGACTAAAACAAGCAAACCGATATATAACTCAAATAGAGGTCAGTGCTATGAAGAAATTTAAATATCCTGATGGGACACTAGAATGTAAAGCACACGAAGGCAGGAATTTCTGTTGGTCTTGTTTGCTGAGTCATTCCCAGTATCTGAAACATAGCAGGCATCCAATAAATACTTGTTCTATAAACAGACATGATGAAGGGGCAGAAAAGGACTACTTTAGATAGAATACATAGGCAGTAACCTCTCAACTAAGAAGGTTCTTCCACGCTAGGAAGACCCCGGCAAAGAATTTTTTGGCAGAAAAAATAGGAGCTACAAACGCCTTGCAGTTGAAACAAGCTTGTCCTATTCCATGAACAAAGTCCTGCGGTTCAGCCTGGTGACCGAGGGGAGAGTGGGACTAGGTGATGTCAGTGGAATAGGCTGGCACCAGATCATACAGGATCTTTTGGGAAGCCAGTGCTTTTAAAGCAGAGGAGTCAGATGATCTGGTCTATGATTTGCAAGTTTACTTTAACTGCCCTGAGGAAAATAATCTGTGGGAACACACAAGTGGAAGTAGAAACACCACCTAGGAGGTTATTACAGGACAGCCGATAAGAGATAATGGAGACACAGACTAGGGTAGCAGGCAGAAGAGATGGAGAAAAGTGGGCAGATAAAAGACATATTTTTAGAGAAAGAGGTGGTGATGGCCACTGATGGTTTTGACATGAATAATAAAACAAATAGGGAATTACAGATAGATGGATCCAGGTTTCCAGTTTGAACAGTGAGTATTTTCCATGCCACATTTCAATGAGTTCTGGTCTTTCATGCGTTCATGTACTCTGAGGACATGTCTGCACATATGCCTGGGCTAAAAGTGCCCTCTCAACCTCACCTTTCAGGAAAAGAAAAGGCTGAAACTTCACCCTGAGTATAGAAAGGTCCATACTGTAAATAATAAAGACACTTGCCAGGTGGAAATGGCAGTTTCAGTTTCCTTGTAGTTCTGGCTGAGAGGCCTCTCATCTCTCTTAATAGAAGAATTACGGCAACAAGTTGCAACAAATCTCACCCATGGGGATGTTCTCTCTCCTTAGCCACCTTAAGGAAACAGAATTTAGATTTTTAAAGTACCAGTTGCTAGATGAGTACCAGGAAGTTGCTAGTATGGAGCTGGTTCTGAACATAATCCACAGAACAGGGATACTGGGCTGGTCTAGATGGGATCCAGCAGGTAGCACCAAGATCAAGTGGAGAAGGTGCCCAAAGCCATGTTCAAGACTGGAAACCAAGAATCTGTGCTAAAGAAATGTCCAAAATTAAGGGATTCTGAAACATGAGGAGTAAGCTCCAGGGTGACCCAATGGACTTTATCAGATGGCTTAAATACTTGCTGGGACCTCCCAGCTTTTCACCCATGCCTCAAAGTCACTCAGATCATCTAACTGACCATCATTTCAGCAATGAAAAAAATGAGAAGAGGATCAAAGTGTTTTCTATCAATACCAAATTAATTATAGAAAACTGCCTCTGTTTTTACATTGCTCATTTCATCACATCATAGTGTTTAAAGCTACATCTTCCAACGGAAATGAACAAAAGTAGATGCTGCCAATATGCCACCTTTGAGTATGAAAAGGACTCAGCTGATATTTGAAGGATGTTTCTACTGATTGCCTATTGTCATAGCATGAGATTAAAGGGGAGAGAAAGTATGGCTTGCGATTGTTACAGCCTTGATGAGAAAGGCCTCCAGTCACATCTTATTAATTTACTGTGGAACAGAATGTCACATTGACATTTCAAATTATCCTGTTGCTTTGTTCACAGGATTATATTGAGCTTAAACTCATTGAATTCCTAGTTTGGCTATTTATATGAGCTACAACTCTAATCTTCTGATGTCTTGACCTGCACACAAGACCAAATTTTACTATTTATAAAAATGATTAACTGCCCAGTCTTCGGGGGCAAATAGATGGAGGCTCAAATATTCCTTGATCCACTTCCTAACTGGATCTTCTTGGGCAAGTGATTTATCCTCTCTGTGCCTTAGTTTCCTCATTTGTGATAAGAAAAGTAATATCTACCTTATGTGTTTCTAATGAGGATCAAATGAGATAATATATGAAAAGCATTTAAAACTATCAAAAAGACAACTAGTAACAAAATAGCAACAACAATGACAACAGCTAACATTTTCAGCACTCCCCAGTTGCCAGGCCTTTACCTATATAATTTAAATATATTTACTAACTTATTCATCACAGCAACTCCTAAATTAGATACTGTAATTATTTTCCCCATTTTACAGATGAGGCAACTGAGTACCAAAGTTTAGATTATGTGCCAAGAGTACAGCCCAGGCAATCTGGCTTCAGAGCCTGTGCTTACATACTCTGCTATTTGGCATCTATCTGGATTTCTTGACATAGGCACCCTTCCCAAATTTAGATTTCCAGCCCAGATATCACCCTGAAATCCAAGCTCACATATCCTATATCCAAATGCTTCCTCATCGTTTTAGCCTCAATATCTAACAGACTCTCAAATTTCACAAGTCCAAACTCAATACAGTGTTAAATGAGTTCTTCATCCTTGCTCTCAAACCCACACTAGCCACGGTCTTCTCCATCTCGGCTTATGTCAGTTCCATCCTTCCAGAAGCTATTGGTCATTCTTCATGCCTCACTTACCCTCAAACTATACACCTACTCCATAAGAAGTGTTGCTACTACCTTCAAAATACATCCAGAAATCAACCACTTCTCACTATGTCCTCTACATCACCCTGCCCCAAGTCACCATCTATTGCAGGATCCCTGTGATTACCTCTTGATAAGTCCCTCCAAATCTGACCTGAGCCCCTTCATTCAATACTCAACTTCTCAATATCCTCCAATGTCTCTTAGTCCCAGCCAGGGTAAAAGTCAACACTTATACAATGTCCTCCAGGCCCTTAATGATCTGACCCTGCTATTATCTATGTCCTAGCCTCCTACTCCATTCCCTTTCACTTACTCTAGTCCAGCCATGATGACACCTGCTCTTTATGAAACACATCTGAAACACTGCCACCTCAGGGTCTTTACACTTACAGTTCCCTCTTTCTTGAATGCTGTCCTGCCAGATATTGACATAGCATCCTCTTTTACTTCCTTGTCTCTACTCACTGAGGCCTGTGCAGCCAGCCTCCTCTGATTCTATACCCCTCATTTGCTTTATTTTTCTCCATCACTTTTATCACTACATAACATATCATGTATTTTGATTGTTTTCTTTACTACCTGTTTTCTCCACTAAAATGTAAGCTCCATAGGGGTGGGGACTTTTTTCTATTTTGCTCATTGCTGTGTCCCCCTATCCCCCTATATCTACCTATAGACAAAGTTCACTATATATGTGACGAATAAATAAATGAACAGCTCCCCCCACCAACTGGGAGCTGAAGGACAAAAGGTAACATGCCACATATAATACAATGAGCCACCATGATGTCTTCCTTGTCCAAAGTCTCCCTTAAAAGTGTGTATCTTTCCTCATATCTGATCTTAAAGTCATTTCTCTGATTAAGCCTTATTAATCTACAAATACTCTTAAGAAAGAAGATAATAATAAGGTATCATCAGTCAATAGTACTTTAGTATAAATTAGCGTGTGGAATCTTCACCTTGTGAATTACCTGAGAGCAAGTTCAGATAGAAGTAAAAAAGATGACTAAGGAAGACAGAAGTATTAAGGGACTGACCTGATGTCGATGACCTGATACTGGGAGTGTGGGGAGTGGTGGAGGAGGGAAGTGTAAGCACCAGCAGAGGGAAGGAGGACACTGGAAGGAGAAAGGAATCTCTTTCCTACAGATTTGCCTTGGGCTGGTCCAGAATCTTCAGAAAGAAATCTTAAGCTGCTGATGCCTCCTCTCAGGCCTAAGTGAGCACCCTGACTTTTTCTTTTTCTTTACTCTTTTGCTTAGCTGCAAGTCACAAGACTTAATATTCTCTCCTTTTCCCTGCCAGGCCTACCTTACCTCTCAGTGTTTCTCCTCCACCAATGATTGGCAATGATGCAGAAGAACAAGTCCCCATCACCCATGACACAGGCCCCTGTGAGTTCAGTCCCTTTGTCAGCCTACCATAGGACACATGTCCTTAAGCTGACTACGTATTAGAATCACTTAAGGAGTATATGTATGTGAGATAATATATGAAAACCATTTAAAACTATCATAAAGAAACTAGTAATAAAATAGTAACAACAATGATAACAATATATAAACTATAGATAGATGATAGATAGATATAGATAATAGATAGATGGATGGATGGATAGATAGATAGATAGATAGATAGATAGATAGATAGATAGATAGATAGATAGATAGATAGAGTAAGAGAGATAAATTTTTTCTTTACTTATTCAGGGGACAGACCAAAGAATTGGTAAATTTCCCAAGTGATACGAAGATGTTGCCAGAGTTGAGAACAACCAGGGTGGAGTAAGCCAAGTCCACACAAAGAAAAACTGGGCTCAAGCAAGGCCTGGCCCCAGATCTCACTAGATATGACAATAGCAAAGTCACTTCATTTTTCTGAATAGGAGTAACTGCTTATTTATTTGGGTTATTATAGGAATTAAATGAAGTTATGTGAAAGTGTTTTATAAAGAGCTATATTACTGTTGGGTGCAGAGGAAAATTTTGGAGAACACCTGAATAAGCAAAACATAGAGCAACCCAGGAAATTCCAATTAAATAGCTACTTTCCTAACTAACAGCTATGACTACACAGGGAAAGGGTCTCCACACTGAGACACAGGATGCAGAATCGTGCAAATAAGTTGTCGATACTTGTGGTATCAACAATATTGACGTTTTAATTACCAAAGTATCTACATTTACTATACAAAACATAAATAATACTGTAAAGAAAAATAGAAAAGAAACTAAAATTACCCATAATATAACCATCTATGAATCACCATTATTGATATTTTCCAAAACTTTAATGCATAACACAAATATGTAAGATAAAAGTCACACCAGACATATTGTTCTATGATCTCCTTTGCTCACTTGATATAATATAAACATATTTGAATATCAATGAGTACAGTTCTTCACATCATTGTCCTAATGGGTACATTAGTAGCCAGTTCCTGAGGATTTACCACTTAGGCTATTTCCAATTTTCCCTCTCTTACAAACAATTCTGCAGTACATCCTTGCACACATATCAATGCTCACTTGTCAAATTGTTTTTCTAGAATAAATTACAAGTAGCAAAGTTGCTCAAACAGAAGATAAGAAAAACAAATACAATTATCTGGTTTTATTACAGAAATACAGGATTTTAAAAAATTCAAACAATATCTGCCACTTGCTGATTAAAATCTACATTCTCATGGCTAGATGCAGTGACTTACGCCTGTAATCCCAGCACTTTGCGAGGCTGAGGTGGGTGGATCACTTGAACCCAAGGGTTCAAGACCAGCCTCAGCAAAATGGCAAAACCCTGTCCCTAGTATAAATACAAAAAATTAGCCAGGTGTGGTGGTGCACGCCTGTATTCCCTGCTGCTCTGGAGGCTGAGGCATGAGAATCACCTGAAGCTAGGATGCAGAGGTTACAGTGAGCCGAGATCATGCACTCCAGCTTCAACTGGATATATAATAATACAAATATATATATTTATATATATATAATATATATTTTATATATATAAATATAAAATAATTTTTAATAAAATTTTAAAATTTTATTGAAAACAATTTTATTTAAAAAAATTAAATTTAAAAATCTAAAAATTTAAAATTTTTATATAACAATATAAATATTATATATGTATATATAAAATACATGTTCTCCTCTACCTGGGCATAGGGTCTAAACAAATTCTGCAGCCTCTCTTGAGTTTGGTTGAGGCCATGAGACTAAGTTTTAGCCAATGGGATGTTAGCAAAAGTGGTGGAAGCCATGTATCAGCCTGTTCTACCTTTCAGGCAAATTATTTGGTCTCACTGACCTCCTTTGTTGTTGGATGACAATGCCAAGGATCACTTTGAAAGCTATATGTTGAAGATGGCAGAGACTCCATCAGCCTGGATTCCTGAATGACCGTGACAAGCATAGCCCATCCCATGCTAAACTGGAGCAAGCCTAGATTATTTACCTAAGCAAGAAAGAATATTCTATTGTGTTTGCATATAACACAATAGATAACTTAAGAGTTTTTTATTTATAAACATTTATGGAGTACAAATGCAATTTTGTTATATGCATAGATTGGATAGCGGTCAGGTCAGGGATTTTAGGGTATTTATCACCCAAATAATGTACATTGTACCCATCAGGTAATTTTTCATCATCCATCTCCATCTCACCCTTCTGAGTCTCCATTGTCAATAACTCCACTCTCTACATCCATGTGTACACTTGTTTTAGTACCCAGTTACGAGAACATGCAATATTTGACTCTATCTGGTTTGCTTCACTTAAGATAATGACCTTCAGTTCCATCCAAGTTGGTTCAAAAGACATGACTTCATTCTGATACGGCTCCAATCACTGGAGGAACACCAGGGTCTGGCCGATAGGATTAACGACATGGACACACGTGGAGTGGTTTTAAGGAGGGAAAAGCTTAATAAGCAAGAAAGAAGGAAGGAAGAAGAAAACAGGTCCCCTGTACACAGACAGAGGGAGGGGGGATTCCAACAAAAATAAAACCTCATGTGCAGTAGAAAAGTGGCTGCTTATATTGAGATGCTGGAGGAGGCGGTGTCTGGTTTCCATAGGGCCCAGAGGATTGGTTCGACCAGGTGTGTCATTCACGTAGCCCACAAGAAAATAGGCCCTCCCACTGTGACCTGCTTATATGCAAATACAGGGTGCCATGATGTTCTACACACGTGGGGATATGTGGGGGCAGCCACGCTGCCAGGCACACTTAGGGGCAAGGGCAAGAAGAAGACAGCGGGAATCGCCAGGTTTGGGTGGACCCAGCTTCTAATGGCCCGGCATCTGCATATCAAAGCTTGCCTGCCCAGCTCTAAGAGCTGGGACTTTCCTGCTAGACAAGAAACGTTTCTGGAGCTGCTTTAAAAGAAACAAAAACTTCCCAAGGACCTCTTTTGCTCTCTATCTGCCTAAAATAATTTCTTAATAACTCCTGTAACAATTTCTTTTTATGGCTGCATAGTATTCCATTGTGTATATATGTATCCCCATTTTCTTTATCCAATATTTGTTGATGGACTAGTGTATTTTTGTCATAGAAATTCACCCTCTTTAATTATACAGAAATATATGCCTTCAAGTGGCATAGTGCCATAACAAAACTCTGACATATGGGGCAATGGCTTGGTGGTCAAGTAGCATGGGGTGGGGAAACTCTTAACAGAGGCTCAACAGTTGGAGATCCATGATATATGGTGACAAAGAATTTGGTAAAACCTGTCTTGGAAGGCAAGCCAGGTGCCTCCCATGCTTGTAGCTAGGGGGCAAGTGATCAGAAAAGAGATGTTGGGAGAGTATGTTGACTATTACTTGTTGCATTTAGGAAGGATTTACAAGAAATAAATGAGTTCAAGAAAGAATTGGTTGATTTGCAAGCAGGAATGAAAGATAATGGAGAATGTCCAGAAAATCAGGCTTTGCAGAACTGAAAAATTTAACCACTACTGAACAACAAATCATAGGAAATGAGACTGAAAATATGCCTTGAAGCCTCCATCAATTTCTGTTAGTTAAACAGAGGTATTTAACAGTATGGCAAGTACCGTATTAAATATGTCTCCTTTCCACCTAAGCCCGTAGTTTCAAATGGCTGACAAAGAGCCACCAGTAAGTTGAGGGAGAGAGGCACTGGGTTGGGAAATGAGGAAAGAGAAAAGGTTTAAGTGTTGTGTCTTAGGAAAGAATTTAGGTACAGTTACACTCACATGGAACTCACTGAAAGCAAATAGATTACAAGGCAACTAAATATTTGAGGAACTGATATTGCCAAATAATCCTGTGCCTAAACTAAAAAAGCTTTAACTATTCAAGCTTTTAAAGAATTCTTAGGCAGGCCCTGTTATTGGCACAGCAGAAAGCAAGATGAGAGTACTGTGCAACCCCTGAGGAGGGTACCTTCCTGGTTCTCAATTCACGCAGGGTCATGGAGGATAATGGACAAGGAAGATGCACCTACAGCAGGGAACCAGGGTCATTCAGTAGACAAGGGATTTCCTCCAGGATGGCAGAATCAGGATTTATTTCAGGAACTTTCCCTACCATCAGGAAAGGGGGACTTCACAAAGCTCCACCAGCTGGTTCTATCATTGCCATGAACCAGTCACTCTTCTCATTCCTGAATGGGAGTTTTTACTGTGGTTTTCTTGCTGCAGGTCCACCACCATAGTGTGTGTGTGTGTGTGTGTGTGTGCGGGTATGTGTGTGTGTGTGTGTGTGTGTGTGTGTTGCCAGTGGAGGGATGAAAGAGGAGAGAGAATGCATCTTTTTAATATGCAGGTCACCAAAGCACTAGAGACCATATCTGGATATGATTAAGAAGACTGTGCATCACCCAGGGACCCTTGCCTTTGAATTTTCTACAGAGTTTAGATGAAACTTTTTGTTATATTCCTTAAGAAAGAAGGCAAGTGTGCTCTCTATGTAGATAGAAGGGAGCACTACAAAACCTGACTCCGGTAGAAACTTTTAGCTGTTCACCAAAATCTTTGTTCTCCTCTTCTTCCTGGGAATACAGCTAGATCCCATTTCCCAGCCTCTCTTACAATTAGATATGGTCACATAACTGAGTTCTAGCAAATTGAATACGATCAGAAGTGCCATTTTCAAGCCTGCCCTTTAGACACACACATACAGACACACACCCCCACACACAGAGACACACTACCACTATGTACCACATACACCATACCACATACCTCCAGTGAATAATCTTCTATGCTCATTTTTCTTCTGCCACCTTGGTGTCAACGCCCAGGGACTGAATGTGACATCAGTATCCAGGGCAACTTTGTAAGCTGCATGTTGAAGATTGATCTCTGAATGACTGTGTGTGAGGTAGAGCTTCTCTGTACCCTTCCTCAGTGTCTAGGAACTGCTTTGGGTTGGTTACACAAAGAAAAACTAAACCTCTATGTTCTTTGAGCCATCAGCTCTATTTGGGTATACTTGTTACAGCAGATAGCCTACCCTACTAATATAATTAAAATGCACATAAATTATGAAAATGAAAGCCCATGTCTTTACCTAATTATAGTCCTTGGAGTGATTGACTTTTAACACCATTGTGTGCTCCTCTAAGATTTTTCTTCACTTGTATGTATGCATACATAATTACAATTGAGATCACACTATGGACATTATTCTGAGATACTTTTAAAGAGTTTGAGTATCAATTTTATATGATATACATTAATGTGGCTAGCTAGCACTCTATGCCTTGACTAAATAATAATTATACATTTGGGGCCAACAAAAGCCATGCGATAAACCTATAAAGCTCTTCAGTCTTTTAAAAAAGCACTTTGCTTGAAACTCAGCAAATGAGATACACAGAAAAAAGAGTATTAAACACTATCCAGAAATACGTAGAAATAACAACTTCTTTCCCAGTGACTGAAAGGAAAAGCAACAGCAAAACTCTACATGTGATTATTAAAAAGCAGACACCGTCCATCTGGCCCTCTATCATTAATCTTGTGAGTATATTTTTACCAATAAGCCTAGGATCTCACTATAGACAAAAGCCACCAGACTCTTCATTTAATGCTCTCTTAGAAGTACAGGTGCTGGTGAGCAATTGACATGTTGCCCAGTGTTTTCCTTGGTTCTGTATCCTTCTTATTTATAGATATTTTCAGACATTCTTCACAAAAAAAAAAAAAAAAAACAACACTGAACACAGAGTTAGTACATGGTAAACTATTTCAGTTAATTATTGTCTCAGAAGGTAGTACTTGCCTTGAAATTCATAGAATAATGCCACTTTCCTGATGACATGTCTAACGAAGCTTAAGAATACTTGTGCCATCTTCCAATTTTTTAAAGGTCAACTGGTTTTGCTCAATCACTATTCACATTTTCCTATAAGAGCACACAGCTCCGACTGCTCTGAGCCATCCTTCACATGCCACTTCACTGGCTGGTCCCTCCCAACCTCCCTGCACATAGGTCTGAGCAGAATGACCCTCTTCCGTGTTCCCATAGCATTTTGCCCATGCTTCTATCCAATGAATCAGACTTATTTTCGTCATTATCGTTACATGTATGGAGAACCTACGTGTCAAACACTATGCTAAGCATCTTATTTGCATTTTCTCATTCAAATCTAATAACCTATGTTGTAATGTTCAGTAAATACCTAGTATCAGAACCAAGATTCAAAGCCAGGCAATCTAATCTAAGAGATCATATTCTTAAAAATAGCTGGTTTTCTTACCTCTCTTTCTTTCATCCACAAACATCTATTGATCAACTACTATGGATCAAGCTCACATTCACAATACATTATAAGCACCTTGAAATAAAAGGCATTTTCTAAATCTTAGCATTTCTAGTGTTCAGTACCATACCTAAAAAATAATTGCTGCTCAATAAATTTGTGATGCATCACTAAATGTAAAGGCACCCAGCTTGTTCTCTACCCCACCTCTATAGTCAAACAGGAAGACAAGAAAAATCTTGCTGAAACAAAAAGGAATGGGCTGGCATCTTCCTGCCACTAGAAATACATTAAAAAGAGGCTGAACCTCTGCAGGTTAATGTTCTTGATCTTTTAAAAATCAAAGTAGACATACAATTATAAAGACTGTAACTTAATTTGTTCTAGAGTCTTCAATATTATAATATGTTGGTCCTCTAAAACTCTATGCTCTATGTTTTTCAGTCTTTTAATGGTCTAAAGAATACAGAGATCATTCAGGGTTCAAGTTGAGACAGGAAAATCTATGAAACAGGAGGGACTTCAGATAGATTTTGAAGAATGGGTAGGATTTGGATCAAAGCCAAAGATGTGGCACTTTCCAAGCTAGAGAAACAATTAAGTCTATGGGAATAGACATAGTTATGGTTAGTGTGGAACTAACCTAACTAAAATGAAAACTAGAAATCCATAATGATGGGAACCTAAGGAGATGATGAGGTGGAGGAAGACAGACGATGATAGATAGATAGATAGATGGATAGATAATTGATAGATAGATAGATAGATAGATAGATAGATAGATAGATAGATAGACAGATAGATACATAGATACATAGACAGACAAAGTGGGTTCTGACCTTAAAAGAGACTTACGACGCATAAGTTGTAATTAATGATCTATTTTTAGTTTATAAACAAAAAGTGACATAATAAAAGGAGTATTTTAAAAACATATTGGCTTGGCAACCATTTGCAAGATGGATTTCCAAGAAGCGCTCTTTTTTTTTTTTTTTTTTTGAGACCGAGTCTCGCTCTGTCGCCCAGGCTGGAGTGCAGTGGCCGGATCTCAGCTCACTGCAAGCTCCGCCTCCCGGGTTCACGCCATTCTCCTGCCTCAGCCTCCCGAGTAGCTGGGACTACAGGCGCCCGCCACCTCGCCCGGCTGGTTTTTTTTTTTTTTTTTTTTTTTTTTTTTTTTTTTTTTTTGTATTTTTTTAGTAGAGACGGGGTTTCACCATGTTAGCCAGGATGGTGTCGATCTCCTGACCTCGTGATCCGGCCGTCTGGGCCTCCCAAAGTGCTGGGATTACAGGCTTGAGCCACCACGCCCGGCCGAAGGGCTGCCTTTTTATCCTGTGTCTTTTTTCTCACTTGGGCTAAGGATAGGCAATCTCAAAATGATTGCAATTCAGGGGAAAGAGCCAGTGGAGAAACTGGCCACAGAAGTTAGGTTTCAACTACAAAAACTCTTCACACCATTAAGCCTGCATATCCTGTTCCTTGGCAAAGAAACAATATCATCTAGGGAGGAATCCCTTTACCTTAGGCAGTCCCTGCCTAGTGGGTAACCATTTTACTCGCTCTCTTTTGCCAGACACTAGCATCCTCACTCCCAGGCCTGAAGGAGCGTTTCCTAGGAACTTTTTCCAGAATTGTTCTCTACAATGAAGCATTCCACCCCTTGTCCCGAGTGAAGACCTGGAACAGCACTGCCCACAAACACCCATAATCAGACATGTTCCAAAACCACAGTCACTATCTGGATAGCTATTGGTATTCTCCAGTAGTTCACACCTGCCTACAGAAGGAAGCCAAATCCCTCCATATGGCTTTCAAGACCTTGGTAAAGTTGTCACCCACTCTCCAACTCAGTATTAACTCACAATCAGGACTCTGCCTCACAGACTCTCTTCACCAGCCAAGCTCATTAGTTCATGGAGCAGTAGCCCCATGTTTGCTGCCTATCTTTTGTGATGTGGCCCTGCTCTGAAGTTAATCCTCATCTCCTGACCCCTCCTCCCTTACCCATCCTTAGCAATCAGTGTTCTTTAACTGCCCAGGCCCACAGGAATCTCCACTTCCTTTAAACTCCTAATGAAATTATTGTGTCTACCAATTTCTTAGGCACTTTAAACTTTCATATAATTCCTTAACTCTTCTTGTGAGTATCCTTTCCTATCAATTACATTGCATTTGGCAAAAACCTTGTTGAAAGCTTTCATATCCTTCAGAGACCCAAGCACCAAATAGGTGCTCAATAAATACTCTGAAGTGAATTTATGATGACTAATTATTCATCTATGTATTTGATGAAATGGCAATGGGATAGCAGATTTGAAATGGGTAACTCATCATTTCTTCTACTATGTTACATTGCAGAATTCTAACTATAGTGACTCTTGGTATTACATATGGTTGTTCAGAAAATCAAGATGCAGTTTTAGCTCAAGGATTTAGTTTGCCTAAGACTGAATGTAAATGATGATATTATTCTAAAGCAACCATACATTGTACCTCAAAATAACTATTTTTGCACCCTGCTCGTTAATGCTCAGCACAGCTAGCTGGGAAGACACATCAAATCAGTACAAATCTGACAGTCCATTTTTCACTACCATTCTCTTCATCTATTGCAAAACAAACAAGGATTTGCTAAGCTGAGTTTGCTTCTCAGTGAAAAAAGCCTGGTAATAGTAAAATTTCTCTAAAAACACCTATGCTTCTTCAAACCCTGAAGGATGTATCACATCCACACTCATTGCACCCAGGAAAGAGAAAAAAGAAAACAGATGCC
Organism: Rhinopithecus roxellana; assembly: GCF_007565055.1. NCBI lineage: Eukaryota > Metazoa > Chordata > Mammalia > Primates > Cercopithecidae > Rhinopithecus > Rhinopithecus roxellana. The sequence continues at coordinate 107,509,968 of NC_044563.1, forward strand.
ATTTAAAAAAAAAAAAAAAATGAAATGCAGTAAACTACCTAAGCCACAAAAAAATTAAAAGTTGGGGATTGTCTATTAAAATTACGGAAGGATCACTTGCCTTACAAAAGAATGTGCTGCAGGATTTTACAAATACATCAAAATCTTGGCATTTTGGATATAATAATCATTGTCTCAATCACTGCATTAATAATCAAACACAAATAATGTACAGTAATTTGTCATGTTGTTGAGATACACATCTGAGTCATACATGCTGAAGTGATTCTTATTTACCGCCTGATTTCATTCAATGTCAGAAACAATTCTGTCAGGTAGGTAGGCATTATAGCATCCCCACTTTACAGACTTTCGAGAAAAACATGCAAAGTTTATGCTTTATTGGCCTTCATAAATTTGAGCATTTCTGAGGCTGCCTGCTCTGTTTCAGTGCCAGTCTAATTCCCCAGAGTAAAGCATCTCAGACACAAGTTTTGTTTAATAATATTGTCTTTTGTTGGCCTTTGGATCTGTAACAATTTATCAGGCTTTTTCTCCTCTACCCACACTGAGATTGATCGCCTGATAGGAGGGGCTTCATTTTATTTTGTTCATTAACAAAATTCCCTCTATTTCTGTAAAGCTGCCATCTGATTCTCTAAAATTCACAAACAAAATTGGCATGTGGTGGTGGCAAGAGAGTGGCAGAGAGGTATACGGAAGAATGCCAAGGGAACAAGTCCCACAGTTCCAGGTCAGGCCCCTGACAAAGATGGATGCTTTTGATCCCCTGCTTACTTTAGCTTCCGTAAAGTAACTTCAGTAACTTTGGTCAATTACTGAATGTTACTGTGAAGAAATGCAACAGAGGTGGTACAGTCTTTTAATTGGCCAAAGTTTGGGCAAATAGTCTAAATGGGATCTTAACCAAAACTGAAAAACAGAAAAAAGAAGGGAAGAAAGTATTAAAATGAAAGAATTAATCTTTCTGGCTCCCCAAAAGTCTTTCCAAGAATGTAAAACTCCAGTTTTTTATTTTGTTATGTTCTTAAAGACACTTGTATGTTAGGAGTATCTGGGGGCACCTAGATACATTAAGAATATATAAACCCTTCACCAATCAAGGACCTAGAATTTTAGAAATACAATACAAGAGTAAAGATGAAGGTCAAAATATCATTCATTAGTGGCATATATGTATCAAAGGAGGCTGTTTGTGTGAAAGCCAAATGTGCTAAGTCATTCCCTATCCAAACCCATGGCCACACTTGCGACAGAACACCCAAGAGGAATGTCAGTCCTTAAGGCTGACCAGCCATTGCGTCTCACTGAGAAGAATAGGAACCACACTCAGGACCTTGGATTCTCCACAAACAATCAAGAAACCTGTTGCCTTCTAACCAGGTACACGCTCCCCCCCTCAGGAGGAGACTGAGGAGTAAGGCAAGAGGCCACAGGAGTATGATTTGGAAAAAATCACTCGTCGTAAAAATCAAGGGGAGAGAAGGGCCATCTCTACCAGATGCAACCTGTCACACCTCAGCACATTTGCAACCCAGAGAGCAACTCTATTAGTCCCCCCACAGCTATCATCCTATGAAAGGGGCAGATATAGCTGGATCCCAGGGCTTAACAACTATCACCTCCCCTTGGGGGCCATACAAGCCACACTCACTATATACCCAGTAGGCTCTGGGAAAAGATGAAAATGGAGGAGATATGAAACTTATAAATATGAGAACCTCAGAATCTACTTTTACCTTAAGGAAGTATTCTATTTTCTGGATTAGGCTAAATAAATTTGCTTTAGCCCACCCAAAATGTAGGACTCCTATGGGATATTATTAGTCAATAAAGATAGAAAAGAAGTACATTTTCTCTGCATATCCGAGTGTGGAACAAGGAAATTTGCAACTACCAGATATAGCTTACAAAGCCGAACACATTATAAAACAGAGCAATAAAAGTTAAAATAGACAATGAAATTAAAATGAATAAAAAGTACATATAACTAGACTCCTGAGATAGTTAATTACCAAAATTGATCACAAAACTTTGCTTTGAGCTTGCTAGAAACTGAGTCAAAATGAATTCTTAGCATCTGAAAAAAAAGTATGCAGTTCAGTCAGTCAATTCATGGATGATTCCTCCTCCATCGATTAATTTGCAATTTCATTTTGAAAGCTGTGATTTCTTAATCTAGAGGTTTAAAGGAAATAAAATTTGTAGACCAAGATTTAATAGTGTAGAACAAACTCCTTGACTTTCAGCTAGAAATCTCAGGAAGCTGAATTAACATTTAGGCCACTAGGGTGCAATTTAGAAAATTATTGCTTCGTAGGCTCAAATATAGTAGTACCCCAATGGAATTAAAGATTACAACTAAGTCTCTGCTTTATTAAATTGCACCTTGGAGTCCTGTAGTATAGGAGTCCTGTACTACTGGGTAGTACCCTTCAGGTACTGGAATTTACCTGTTTGTTGTTACTCTCCATGGAACTAAAGGTAATTATCTATTAGCATGAGCTTAGAAAACAAACAATTTTTAACCAATCCTGAAGGAGAAAAGAAAGAGACATGAATTCTATTAGAATGAACAAACATTTCTTCCCTAGTTTGGTCCTTACTGTATAATATTGTGTAAATCCAAGCATAGTAGATTATTTTCTAGAAGTGAGTTAACATTTTATGTACATTAAAATATTAATTGGTAAACTCAAATGGATTTTGTTTTTGTGTTTCGGGGTGCCATAGGATAATGAGATCAATTTATTTCCTGAATTTAGGATTCCTTAAAATAACCCTTGAACCCACGCACAAACTCTGAAAACTTTCCTAAGTGCAAAATACTTTCACTGTCCAATACAGCAAGAATAAGTCAATATGCTTATTCAAATTTAAATCTAAATGAAGTAAAATTTTAAAAGATTAAAAATCCAGTTCCTCAGTCACTCTAATCACATTTCAAATAGTCAATAGCCACATGTAACTAATGACATGGCCATAATGGCCTGAATTGTAAGTAACCTTCTAAGGCCCTAACTAGAAGTAAAATAATACAAGACAATGTTTTGCAGATTCGTCTTTGCTCATATTTCCTTCCCTCCCATCTCACCAAAAGGGCAAAATTGCTCCTCAAGTAACTGTCATAACTGTTCTCATTACCTTACCTTCAGATACAGGCTGCAAGAGAAAAAATTCACATAGACGACCTCTAAAGAGGACATCAGAGGTAACTAAGGCACTAGCGGAGGAGAAATTCCAGGAACAAATAATTAAAATCCAATGAAATAGGAGTTATAATAAAGTTACAGAAATAAGAACCCCTCGGGGATGGGAGTTCATGAGAAGGAGTGACAGTTTAACTAGGTCTCAAGTAGAATTAGTGCTTCCCAAAACCAGAAAGGACAGGATAGAGGTGTTCTAGATGAAAAAGACAGCTCATGTGAATGCATAGAGATATCAAAGAGTGAGATGTGTCTGGGGAATAAACGAAACTACATCATGGCATGAAATTACTGGGGGAAGGATAGATGGAAGGAGCTGAAATTAGAATCATGAGTGGGAGCCAAACTGAAAGCATGCCATCCTATGGGGGTGGGGCTTACTCTGCAGGGGCTAGGGAATTGGTGAAGGTTTTGGCACATTGCACATTTATGCTTTGAAAAAAAGGAAATGTTTGTTGACAAAATAAAAATGATCAAATACATATAGGATAATTTTTTAAATGTTGGACATTTATGCCACATAGCAACTTACTACCAGATGCCAAATAGAAGCAATGTTCCTATACACACATTCACACTTCCATAAATATACATATAAACATATGTATAGATTATCAAAAAATAAATATAACTATAAAATGCTAGTGAAGCTGTATGGGTGTATGGGTATGTAACCCAGACTTCCACACACACATGAACGTACATACAAACACACACACATACACAGACAAACTGATTAAGTGCTTACTCTATGTCAAGGGCTGTGTTAACTACTATTGCTATTTTATCTCATTTTAACACTTAGCAAGTACCTCAGAGTATAGGAGCTACTTTCCCTATTTTAAAATTAGAAAATTATGGCCCACATAGGTTGTTTATCTTACCCAAAAACAGATAACCAGGAAAAGGTAGAATCAGACATTGAAGTCAGACATTTATGATTTTTTAAATTATACTTTAAGTTCTGGGATCCATTTGCAGAACGTGCAGGTTTGTTACATAGGTATACATGTGCCATGGTGGTTTGCTCCACCAATCAACTGGTCATCTACATTAGGTATTTCTCCTAATGCTATCCCTCCCCTAGCCCCTCACCCCCGAATAGGCCCCAGTCTGTGATGTTCCCCTCCCTGTGTCCATGTGTTCTCATTGTTCAACTTCCATTTATGAGTGAGAAGATGCAGTGTTTGGTTTTCTGTTCCTGTGTTAGTTTGCTGAGAATGATGATTTCCAGCTTCATCCATATCTCTGCAAAGGACATGAACTCATCCTTTTTATGGCTGCATAATATTCCATGGTGTATATGTGCCACATTTTTAAGCCTGTGCTGTTATCTTGTAGTCAATATTCCCTTCCTGTCTCATATAACATATTTGATTCACAAGGGCCCAGGCCCGGCATTCTTGAAATATGCTCAGTAGAATTACATAAAATACAAAAAGAAAAATTAAAAATAAAGAAAAACTTTGATAAAGCTTGAGTTCTAATACACTCATCATATCTCAATAATGCCTAGGGATAATAAGATCAATTTACTTCCTGAATCTAGGATTCCTTAAAATAACCCTTGAACCCACACATGAACTCTGAGAACATTCCTATATACTATATATCTTCACTGTCCAATATGGCAAGAATAAGCTAATATGATTATTCAAATTTAAATCTAAACGATGTCAAGTTTTAAAAGATTAAAAATCCAGTTCCTCAGTCACTCTAATCACATTTCAAATCATCAATAGTCACATGTCACTAACCACATGGGCACAATGACTTGAATTGTAAGTTCCCTTCTAAGTCCCCAACTAGAAGTACAGTAATATAAGGAAATATTTTGCAGATTCGTCTTTGCTCATATTTTCTTCCCTCTCATCTCACCAAAAGGGAAAAATTGCTCCTTAAGTAACTGTCATAACTGTTCCCACTACCTTACCTTCAGATACAGGCTGCAGGAGAAAAAATTCACATAGACCTCTACAGGGGGTATCAGAGGTAACTAAGGAACAAGCTTTGTAGCCAGCTTATGAAGGGGAACACAAGAGGAAAGTAGTCAGCTGCTCCAGAAAATTATTAACATTAAATGGGCATGAGAGAGTTGGAGGGGAGGCACTGGTCAAAAAGGAAGCTTAGTAGGAGTACAAGATTGAAATAATCCCTGTCATTTTGTTTCTCAGTTTGAGGAACCATGGCAATCAACATTTTGTTTTCTTCTGTGAAACAACTTCTTCTGTGGAAAAACTACACTGATAAATAGCTCCAAACTTTCACTCAGTTATTGGCAGCATGTTGATATTTATCTTAAATGGCAGCTCGCTTTCTTCATTAGTTCAATGTTGAGGAAGAAGCTATTCCTTTTGAGATTTCCCACTGGTTAGAGTTAATTATACTTATCAGAGCCTGAATTCCTGGAAGACATCAAGGTCATCCCTGAAGTGGGTGGATTTCATAACCTCCAACAAGTCATGAAAACCTGCCTGCTTCTGTGTCAAGGTAACAACAGTGACATCAGATAGACTCAGAGCACAGCCATTTCAACTTATTGCATTTTAACTCCATGGTGCTACCAAGGGTGAACAAGGAGGAACAGGGGTCCATTCACAGGTGCAGCTTAAGGAAAACAGAGATTGCACAGATTCTGTTATAGATTTTTCTGTCTTAGTCACATAAGCATGGCCCTTCCTTCCTCAGGCTGTAATAATTTCAGATCTTCATGAAGCTCAAGGCAATTCATCAACATTAATCAATTTCAACACAAACTTTGGGTAGAAGGACAGGATACATAATAGAATTGCCATAGCTGAACCAAATGTAATCCTGAGAAGACAAACATCTTTGCCAGAGAAACTTAGTAGGGAGCAGCAAGAAAATAGGCTCTGGTTTAGACTAAATCATCTTCATTATTACTATTAACTATCATAGATACTCCTGTACCCACACACACACTAGAAGAAATAATAAATTCTATTTCAAAAATGACTTGGAATTGGAATTTGACCTCTTAGACCTAAAATGGACCTCAAAATATCATCTGTAAAAGCAGAAAAAAAATAAACCAAGAACAGTTTTCTGGCTTCCTCCTGTGGCACACTCTCCACTGTATCATATATTCTGGATCAGTTAGAAAGCAATTATTTGCAAGAAACAGAAAATCCTACAACAGTAGCTACTAACAGAAGTTTAACCAGTTATCTTATTTAACAAAAATTCTAGAAGTAGGTGTTCATTCACCGACTCAACAACGTCAAACCTGATGTTCTGAGATTTCCTTTCCCTTTTCTTCATGACTGTTGCCTTGTGGTCACAATATGGTCACTGCTTCTCCAGTAAAGGAAAAGCAAAGGGCATTTATGCCTGTACTTCATTAGTCAGAACTATACTACATGGCCACCCAACCTGCAAATGAAGCTGGGAAATTGAGTGCTTTAAACTGCTCACATTGCTGCCTCAAACAAAATGAGGAATCTGTCAGATGGAAATAAGAAGAGAATTAGTACTGCGTGGCCTTTTAACAATCTTTCACACATACTGATTGTCCAAGGAACTGTTTCATCCTTACTAGAGTAGACACACAATTTAATCTAAAAAGTCAGGTGTTTATTTTTGATGACCTGGGATGGTAGGGAAATGAGGAAGTAAACCTCACTCTTCTAGTTAGGCTGCACTGCCTCCCACTTACCCGCTCAAACCCACCCATTCCTATCACTCTGAGGCTATGGGTTCAAGGTTACAGTCTGAGATTCCTTGACGTCCACACATCACTCGTATCCCAAAGGGAGAACAGACAAGTGAATGACAGTTTAAGAAGTTGTCCTCCAAAACAAATGGTGTGTGGCTTTTGTTTCAAGTGAAAAGTATCAATAGAAGAGCTAATAAATGATAAAATTTGAAAGAAAAGAAAATCCTACTACATAGTATTTGTTCTCCCTGCCCCCTTTCTTTCTTTCTCTTTCTTTTCTTTCTTTGTTCCTTTCTTTCTTTCTTTCCTTTCTTTCTCTTCTCTCTCTCTCTCTCTCTGTCACACACACACACACACACACACACACACACACACACACACACACACACATTTAAAATAGTCCTTTTACCAGCAAAAGCAAAAAAAGCCTTGGTACAAGATTAGGACATTTAAACACCAAATAACTGTATATAATTGGAAGGGGAGTGAATTATTTGTCAAATAGACCTTTAAAAGCAACGATCAACTGTTAAGAATTCATAAATTCATCTACCTTTGTTTTAAAGTTAAGATAAAATAGGAATCTGCACAAGTACATGCTGGTTTATATGACTATAATTAGGTATTTAGCTTCTTGAGATGAGGATTTATTTGTTTGGAGAATAAGAGAATTGCAGCCAGTCAACCTCTAAAATTCATTAGAGATTGAACCACTTCATGCAGGGAAATGGTCATTCAACCTCTATGTACTATCCTTAGTAGTAGGAAGTCATTACCTAATAAGAGAGCCAGCCTGTGCCTAGGGCAACTGGTTGTCCAAGTTTTCCCAGAACATAGAGGTTTTCTGGGATACAAGATAATAAGTGCTAAAACTGGGAAAGTCCTAGACAAACTGGGATGAGTTGATCACCCCACCTTTCCACATAGAGCATGTTGCCCCTAACCTGACCCCATTTCTACCTCTCTTGTTCTGCTTGGAAGGAGATGAATTAGGGAAGAGCCCTGTAGTTATCATCAAACTCGATGACTAAAATAAATTTCTAATTATTCAAAATGTCCTTCTACATGTTCAAAGTTTTTATTACGGTTTATTATGTGACATCTGTTTCTGAAGGGAAAATTTAGGAACATAGCTCATAAGATGTACTTTGCTTTAAATTTTCTTTAGATTTTACCACCTGCTTTATAGCCGCATGCCACATTTAGACAGGCTCAATCCCCCTTTTCACGGTTATATTCAATAGCTGGAAGACAGATGCATCCAGCGGGTTTGATTTGTTTTGGCATTTTGGGCACAAACTTAATCATGATAAACCAGTCCAGTCCTTTTTTACTTACCCTCCTCCTCAGATTGGATCATACTGATAAAGTGTAATTTAAGTGTAGTTTTCAGTAATTCTAATAATTGACCCAGGGAAATTAAAATAATATTTTCCTGTTCTACTTGTCATAACCTGTTATCTTTCAAAATGTGCTACTGTAGGGGAAAAAAGAAATTCTATACACACATTATTGCTGAAATTTCCTGGCTCTTTGCCTCCCAGAAGAGCAATGCATGAAATATTTACTCAAAAATGGAAATATTAAGAAGTAAATGAGTTTAAACCAACCTAATTACTTTATGGGCATTTCTTCACTGCTTAAGGAAACTCCAAATTATCTTCAGCTCTGCACAGACTGTGTCAACTAGAACATATTGAAAAAAATGAAAAAGTCCTCTCAAACAACCAACTTGACTGATTTAATTCTATTTAAATAATTGCTCTCAGGATGAAGAGACTGGTTTAGTGTTGAAGGAACAAGGTCAGAGGAGTTAATGAACTTTAAGCTACATGAAATCTAAGATCATTCACTCTTTCACTTAACAAATATTTATTGAGCACCTACCATAAGCTAACCACTTTTCTAAGTGCTGTGAACAAAAGAGCCAGAGTTTGCATCCTCATGAAGCTTACCTCCTAGCAGGAGAGACAGACACCACCCCCTCGATAGTGATGATAAATAATATGAAGAAACGTAGCAGGGTAAATTAATGTCACAAGGTTTTCTTGTCTTAAAGGAGGAGTGCTGTCTGAGAAAGTGACCTCTAAATTGTGACCTAAATTAATTCAATAAAGGAAAGAGCTACCTCCCCTCCCACCATCATCTTTATGTGTATAGAACAGTGTTTCTTCAAGTGTGGTCTCCAGACCAGCAGCATCCTCATCACCCCTGAACTTGCTTAAAATGCACATTCTTAGGCCCTACTTTAGACCTGTTAAATCTGAAACTCTGGAGGTAAGGCCCAGCAATCTGTGTTGTTAGAAGTTTCATAGGTGCTGTTATACATGCTCAAATTTGAAATGAATCGCTCTGGACAATCATATCCTCTCTTCTCCATGAAAGCTTCCCAGATCTTCATAGTTGACAGTGATCTCTTTTCTCCTCTAAAATCCTTCACCACATCACAAATAACCATCCAGAAGCACTTTGACTCACTTCTTGAGTCTACTGCTAGGCTCCTCATGTACCTGAAGAATCTCTGTTTGTTACCAGTCAGCTCCTTGAAGGAAGAGACTGTAACTATTTCATCTCCGTCTTCCCAACAGCTTGGTAAAGTCCCTGGCATAAAGCAAGCTTCCAAAAATACATGAAGAGGTGATGTAGCAATCTGAATAATGGTTCCCAAAAATATTAGGTTTTCATCCTTGGAAATTGTAAATGTTACCTGATATGGAAAATGTCTTTTCTAACATGATTACATTAAAGGTCTTGAGATGCAAGATTATTTGGATAGGTCCTAAATGTAATCACAAGTATCCTTATAAGAAAGAGGAAGAGGGAGATTTGACATACATAGTGAAGGAGAAAGCAATGTGACCAGAGAGGCAGAGATTGAAACAATGTAGCCACAAGCCAAGGAATGCTGGCTGTCACCAAAATCTGAAAGAGGCAAGAAACTGATTCTCCCTTAGAGCTTCCAGAGGAGATGCCACTTTCCTGACACACTGATTTCAGCCCAGTGATTCTAGTTTCAGACTTCTGGCATCAAGAACTGTGAAAGAATACATTTCTGTTAAGCTATGGAGGTTGTAGTAATTTGTCACAGCAGACACAGGAAAGTAAAATAAATGATCACGGCTAAAAGTTGGGTATGGCTCTTGGGGGCATCACCTTGGCTAGTTACAGGGTCTGGTTATTCAGCAAAACACACTAATCTAGGTACTTGGGTAAAGGGATTTGGCAGACGTAATTAAAGTCCCTAATCAGTTGACTTTAAGTAAGAGAGACGATCCTGGGTGATTCTAACTTTATCAGTTGGAAGACTTTAAAAGCAGGAATGAGGCTTTCCCAAATATCATGAACATAACCATGTAGTTCCAGCCTCCTTGTGTCCTTCCCTTCCAGAAAACTCATGGACAATAGCTTCAGCTCATGCCTACGAGTTCAAGCTTCCTCATGACCCTGCCTGCCCCTGTTAAATCCAGGTGAAAACACAAGTATTGAGCATTTACTCTGCAGCAGCTAATATATGTACTTTTATTATTTAATTCTGACATCAATCTTATGAGTTAGGTATGATTATAATCCCATTTTATATATAAAAACATTTACACTTAGAGGGATGAACTGAATTACACAAAGTCACATACCTAACTCATTGGCATTCAAACTCAGGCAGTCTGATTCCAGAACCTTAATCACTATACCAAAGTGCTTCCCAACAAACTAGTGCCAAAAGTGTGCACAAGTCAGAGTGGGAGAATCATTGCAAGGAGACTTCCAATCCACTTAAATGTTTCAAGCTTATTAAGGGGAAACACAAACAGAAGAATTTGCTTTAGGATGAGCATGAGTCCCATAAATTTGGAACATTCAAGGCAAACCTGGAAGGTATAGAAAAGAGTTGTTTCCCAAGTAAGTTTGAGGACTTCAGCCAAGCTGAGCTCAAAGCCTCCTCTGCCCCTCCTCCACTAGTAGGGTCACTTGGCTGACCTTCCTTGCTGCCCTTTCTCTCTGAGGCAGCAACTGGAACTGCACAGATGTGCAAGACAGCAGGGGATGGACAGCCCTGGTGATAAAATTGAGAAATGTAGGAGCCCTCCACTGGGTTTCCCACATACTGTCCCATAATCATGAGAAATAGGACTTTATCAGCATTTGCCCCAGGGTGCTAATTAAATATGCTAAGAGTAAGATTCTCATATCTGGCATCTTGTAGCTAAAAAGAAATCTCACTGCAAAAGAGAGTACTCCACTTAGTTGAGAAGCTATTACACAAAGAAAACTCATTCTAACATTCTTATTATAGAGAATTCGGCATAGGTTTGTTCTAAGGCAGTTAGAGGTGAGGATGGAAACTTCCCAAAGAATCAGAAAGACCTTAAAATGAGGGAATTTCTTCTTTAAGCCTGTCCTGCTGCTATGGTGGTTGGGAATTCATCAATGCAGGGTTCCAGATTCAACTCATTAAATACATGATGTTGGTAAATTACTTACCTTCCCACAAGGAAAGTAGGTACATTGGGGTTTTTTTATATTATGGCATAATACATGTTCACTTAATAAATTTAAACAATGTATAGAACATGGAAAAACAGTAAAGTTCACTTGGACTCTCACTACCCAAAGAGAATGGACATTAACATTTTGTTAGGCGAGTGAACTAACATGTTTTTGCCTGGCTATCTTCATCCATAAAATGGGAACAAATAACAGTCTTCCTCAGAAGTGATAGAGGAAATGCTTGAGATAAATCAGGTAAAGCACTAAGCACAGGGCATACCTAATAAGGCTCTCCTATGCTAGCGTTACTACCGTCCCAGTTTGCCAGGGGCTCTCTTGGTTTTAGTACTGAGAGTCCTACATCCTGAGAAACTGGGATGGTTGGCATAACCCCACAGGAAGGATAACAGTGAAGTATCATGTTCACTGGAGCATAGACAGTGCTGGGTAGTACATGAATGCTCTTTTAACAACAGGGAGTCATCGTATGATTTGCCTTAGATTCATTGTCCTTGTCTGACACAGGCCTGCTTGGTCCAGCTTGCACTGAATGGGGAAGTCTCAAAGCCAGTGCTCCAGCCTCAGAAAGGCATTATCCTGTACAGAAGCATCATTCATCCAGAACAGTGTTGCGTTTCTAGCAAACTGCACTTCAGTTCTGCCCACCAATGTCTCCAAGTTGAAGGAAGGAGCAGGAGCACTGGACTCCTCTGAACTACTAGTCTCTCTTAAAAAACAGAAAAGAAATCAAGCACTTAGACAGAGCCCCCTGTGAACTGCAGGCTCCCAACTGCTTGCCCAGCCAAATAATATTGATCTTCTGGCTCCATTTCATTTTAGTCCTTTAACTGCTCACATCTCTGGATGGCATTGCACAGCAAGACACAAGTTCCATCACCATGGTGTCAATTCTGCCTTCAAAACTCAGCTTTGTTCCAACTCTGTCAGGGTTAGAAGCAGCACAGGCTGTAATGGTATTTTCTTAGCCACCCCCTCAGCCTGCTGATCTTTGTTCAGCTAGGGGAATGCTCATTTTTAGTGAGTCAGATGACCCCCTTTCTGCGCCCTTCATTCAATGGATCCCTCATTTTGGACATGCTGACAAATGTTCAAATGAAATTTCCTTTGGCTACAACTTGTCCCAACCTTTCTTGTTATCATCTCAGCCCTTCTATCATCTAAACAAGGACCTGCCAACTTATTGTGTGTTAATGCCCTTCATCTCCCTTTCTCCCCACATTATTTTTCACTCGGCTTCTCTCAGTTACTCTTCTCTGTGCTCTCCTGGAGATCCTTGACTCTAGTGCATTTAAACCTTTGGACTAACAAGTGCTCTGAGCTGTTTTCTTTCTCCTGGGAAACCAACTGGAAAGTCATCCAGACATGCTGACCCAGCCACATTTCAAACTAGCGCCAGAGAAGCTGTGAAAGAGCCTCCAATCTCTAAGGATCCCTAGAGATTCAACTGAGTATCCCTGAATTTGAGGAACACACACACACATCCACATCCACATACACATACACACACACTTCCACAGCCTAAAGGTCCAGGTGACATAACATTAACAACAACCATAAAAATATCTCTATCCTTGCCACCATCTGATCACATAAAACTTCAGCCTCTGACGAAGACCCCAACCCCCATAAGCATTTATGGGAGTTTATTTGTATGTACACATGCAAATCTAGTCAGGAACTATGTGTCTTTTCTGGGCACACTGCTACCACACTGCCTCTGCTGTCTTCTCTCAGGCTACTATAGTTTCCTACCTGATGCCATTACTCACTCTCTGGAACAGCCAAAACTGCAAAGTGGTCTGTGGCACCAAGGGGTGGGATAACCAGCACAGCACTGCCAGACCCATCCAATTGAGTGTAATATAAAGTGGAGACAGTAGTAATGAAATAGATTGCAGGATGTCATCTCTTCTCCTACAGCTCAGCTACAATTCCATGGAATTGAGCTGGGCATAGATCAGAGGGACTGGTACCACATTACATGCAGAATCATACCCGCTCTTGCCCCACCTCCATCACCAAAGCCACGTAAATAGTCCAAGCCCTTCATGCACACATATTTCTCCCTTTAAGATACTTTCCTACCCAAAGTGGCTCCCCACACAAATAGACCTCCACAAACTGCCATCTTGTTCCATTCACTCACCCCTACCTCACCCACCCAAGATCCCAGATCTCCAGGCATACCCAAATCCAAAAATGTGCAGACCATAAGTTCCACTGCATTTTCATACTTATATATTATTTTTAAGTGATTCATTTCAAAGTTGGAGCATAGTTCTAGACTCTGGGAATTCAAAAATGAAAGACATGCATTACTGCATTTCCTTGGATTGAATTTTTCTTCATCTGAGATTTGTGTCTCCAAAGTGCAGTATGGGTCCTATGAAGGTACAGCAAGCCCAGGAGCTAGGATGTTATGCTACCCTGATCAATGTAGCTACTTTTGTGAGTTTTCCCTGGAACAAGAGCCAATGTCCTGTCATAAGATCCAGAATCCCACAGGAAGAAATTGATCCTAATAGCACGCAGAATGAATACAATAAGGAAAATGGCTGAAACAAATGGATCTTGACACCACATTAATAGCTTTTTGTGTAGAAGAAAATGAATTCAGGAGTAAAAAATAGAAATTAATGAAGGCACCTTAGGCAAAGTCCTCCACCTCCTCCTAAATGATGGTTTTAGTAGGGTCTATCCTCCCCTCAAAGATGACCAATGGTACTGCTAAGAACTCTGGAAGATACTGTACAATTTGAATAGGATAAGCAGATTCAGAAGGCTCCACAGGCTATGAGCAGAGTCACTTCTCAAGGGAAGTGGTAAATTTCCACAGCCACTAGAGATCATTTGGCTGATATTTCAATACCAACAGTCTATGTCTTCAAAGAGTATTTATAGCTTTAATGGCATTAAGGTGACTGAACTCCCTGGGACTCCTAAACTTTTATTTGTTAGTAAAAAGTATTAATCATCTTGATGCCAGATTAGCCTATGGGGATTTTTTCCTTAGAAACTAATACCTCATCCTCAGTTATCTTCAGCTGCAGAGTCTCAGCCCCAGCAAGGCTAGATCAGCCTAAGTAGAACTGAACACCTTTCAAGGGAGCAGCAAAGGTCACACGGGGATGGGAGGAATGTGTCATAAGCAGGATTTTTCTTCCTTTCCTTGTCTTGCATGTGCCCAAGGCAGAATCTGGGCCACCCCCTTAAGATTTTCTAGGACTTGCAGATATCTAACACTAAAAAATTAAAACAAGAGAGGGTCAAGATGGCAGACTAGAAGTAGCTGGTGTGTGCCGCTCTCACAGAGAGTGGTGAGTAATCACTCATGCTACAAGTCAATTGTCTAAAAAGCCTCATAGGGATCCATCAAGGAAGTGAGGGGACACTAAGAACAGAGAACAGTGAAGCTTGGCAGCAGCACCTCCGGGATCAACATGGAGCCAGAAGGAGCTCCCCAACATGGAGAAAACGTGAATGAGTGAGAGCCCCTGGGGGATTCAAACTTCCCACAGGGACCTGTACAATCCTGGAAATGAGAGAATCACCTCGGCCTCCTGGGTCTCTAGATTAATCCAAAGAGCCACCTGGAGTTTTTATAAAGGCAACACTCAAGTCCATGGGGACCTCCCATAGGCCTTGGACCCTGGACCAGCCCAGTGCTAGCTGCCATAGCCATGATAGAGGCCACAGTCATGGTGTCTGGAAGCAGGAAGACTGGACCATTCCCCCTGTCAGACAAGGCTCAATGCCAGCTTCCAGCACAACAGCTCAGCTTCAGCCTGAACTCTGCCAAGGGACACAGCTCCATGTTCCCCCAGGAAGCACCTGAATGGTGGAACAGGAGACCTCACCCATCCTTGCTGCTCCTAGCTTGGTGGGACACACCAGCTGGGGTTTCCGGCACAAAGCCTTGCCTCTACCAAAATTTTGTGGGTGGGCACAGTCCCATGTTCCCCTGGGAAGCACTCAGAGGGTGGATCAGATGACTCCACCCACTCCTGCTACTCCTAGCTGAGTGAGACTTGCTGGCTTGGTTGGTGCCCAAGCAGGTAGGGAGCCTTCACTCTTAGAATACTGTGAGGGCTGAGATGCCTGAGTTCTCACAGGCCAGCAGGGGACTAGGACATGCCTCCCTGCACCGGGTATGTCTGGGAAAGGTATGGCCTGTCTGCCAACCATAGCCCCTTCCTGAGGGAGCACTGTGACCCAGAACACCTAACAAAGAAAATGCTGGCATGAAAACAGTAATTGGAGGGGGTTCCTCCAAGGCCTCCAAGGCCCAGGAGCAGCACAGGTGAGGGAGTCAACTCTCTCCGCCATACCCATAGAGCACTACCACCAAAATGCGTCAAAACGTAAAAGATCCATGGGCTAAGAGTCTATCTGCTGGCCACAACTCTTAACTTCAGCCTACTGAATAACAGTCCAAACCACAACACCAAAATACTTTGCCAATACACAGCACCTGTGAAAACTAAAGGAGGGGCGATTCCAAGATGGTCAAATAGGAATACCCAGTCTACAGCTCCCAGCATGAGCAATGCAGAAGACAGGTGATTTCTGCATTTCCAACTGAAGTACCGGGTTCATCTCACTGGAGCTTGTCGGACAGTGGGGGCAGGACAGTGGGTGCAGCCCACCAAGCATGAGCCAAAGCAGGGCGAGGCATCACCTCACCTGGGAAGCACAAGGGGTCAGGGAATTCCCTTTCCTAGACAAGAAAAGCTGTGACAGATGGCACCTGGAAAACCAGGTCACTCCCACCCTAATACTATGCTTTTTCAATGGTCTTAGCAAATGGCACACGAGTAGATTATATCCCGCACCTGGCTTGGGGGGTCCCATGCCCACAGAGCCTCACTCATTGCTAGCATAGCAGTCTGAGATCGAACTGCAAGGCGGCAGTGAGACTAGGGGAGGGGTGCCTGCCATTGCTGAGGTTTGAGTAGGTAAACAAAGCACAGGGAAGCTCGAACTGGGTGGAGCCCACTGCAGCTCAAGGAGGCCTGCCTGCTTCTGTAGACTCCACCTCTGGGGGCAGGACATAGCAAACCAAAAGGCAGCAGAAACCTCTGCAGACTTAATTGTCCCAGTCTGACAGCCTTGAAGAGAGTAGTGGTTCCCCCAGCACGGAGTTTGAGATCTGAGAAAGGACAGACCACCTCCTCAAGTGGGTCCCTGACCCCCGAGTAGCCTAACTGGGAGGCACCCCCCAGTAGGGGCAGACTGACACCTCACACGACTAGGTACCCCTCTGAGATGAAGCTTCTAGAAGAACGATCAGGCAGCAACATTTGCTGTTCAGCAATATTCGCTGTTCTGCAGCCTCTGCTGCTGATACCCAGGCAAACAGAGTCTGGAGTGAACCTCCAGCAAACTCCAACAGACCTGCAGCTGAGGGTCCTGACTTTTAGAAGGAAAATTAACAAACAGAAAGGACATCCACACCAAAACCCCATCTGTATGTCACCATGATCAAAGACCAAAGGTAGATAAAACTACAAAGATGGGGGAAAAAATAGAGCAGAAAAGCTGAAAATTCTAAATATCAGAGCACCTCTCCCCCTCGAAAGGAGCACAGCTCCTCGCCAGCAATGGAACAAAGCTGGATGGAGAATGACCTTGACGAGTTGAGAGAAGAAGGCTTCAGACAATCAAACTTCTCCAAGCTAAAGGAGGAAGTTCGAACCCATCACAAAGAAGATAAAAACCTTGAAAAAAGATTAGATGAATGGCTAACTAGAATAACCAGTGTAGAGAAGTCCTTAAATGACCTGATGGAGTTGAAAACTATGGCATGAGAACTACATGACGAATGCACAAGCTTCAGTAGCCGATTCAATCAAGTGGAAAAAAGGGTATCAGTGATTGAAGATCAAATGAACGAAATGAAGCGGGAAGAGAAGTTCAGAGAAAAAACAGTAAAAACAAATGAAGAAATATGGGACTATGTGAAAAGACCAAATCTACATCTGATTGGTGTGGCTGAACGTGACAGGGAAAATGGAACCAAGTTGGAAAACACTCTTCAGGATATTATCCAGGAGAACTTCCCCAACCTAGCAAGGAAGGCCAACATTCAAATTCAGGAAATACAGAGAATGCCACAAAGATACTCCTTGAGAAGAGCAACTCCAAGACACATAATTGTCAGATTCACCAAAGTTGAAATGAAGGAAAAAATGTTAAGGGCAGCCAGAGAGAAAGGTTGGGTTACCCACAAAGGGAAGCCCACCAGACTAACAGCAGATCTCTAGGCAGAAACGCTACAAGCCAGAAGAGAGGGGGGCCAATAATCAACATTCTTAAAGAAAAGAATTTTCAACCCAGAATTTCATATCTAGCCAAACTAAGCTTCATAAGTGAAGGAGAAATAAAATCCTTTACAGACAAGCAAATGCTGAGAGATTTTGTCACCACCAGACCTGCCTTACAAGAGCTCCTGCAGGAAGCACTAAACATGGAAAGGAACAACTGGTACAAGCCACTGCAAAAACATGTCAAATTGTAAAGACCATCAATGCTAGGAAGAAACTGCCTCAACTAATGAGCAAAATAACCAGCTAACATCATAATGACAGGATCAAATTCACACATAACAATATTAACCTTAAATGTAAATGGGTTAAATGCTCCAATTAAAAGACACAGACTGGCAAACTGGATAAAGAGTCAAGACCCATTAGTGTGCTGTATTCAGGACACCCATCTTAGGTGCAGAGACACACATAGGCTCAAAATAAAGGGATGGAGGAAGATCTACCAAGCAAATGGAAAACAAAAAATTGCAGTAGTTGCAACCCTAGTCTCTGATAAAACAGACTTTAAACCAACAAAGATCAAAAGAGACAAAGAAGGCCATTACATAATGGTAAAGGGATCAATTCAACAAGAAGAGTCAACAATCCTAAATATATATGCACCCAATACAGGAGCACCCAGATTCATAAAGCAAGCCCTTAGAGACCTACAAAGAGACTTAGACTCCCACACAATAATAATGGGAGACTTTAAAATCCCACTGTCAACATTAGACAGATCAACGAGACAGAAAGTTAACAAGAATATCCAGGAATTGAACTCACCACTGCACCAAGTGGACCTAATAGACAGCTACAGAACTCTCCACTCCAAGTCAAGAGAATATACATTCTTCTCAGCACCACATCGCACTTATTCCAAAATTGACCACATAGTTGGAAGTAAAGCACTCCTCAGCAAATATAAAAGAACAGAAATTATAACAAACTGTCTCTCAGACCACAGTGCAATCAAACTAGAACTCAGGATTAAGAAACTCACTCAAAACTGCTCAACTACATGGAAACAGAACAACCTGCTCCTGAATGACTACTGGGTACATAATGAAATGAAGGCAGAAATTGGTTTCAATTGTTCTTTGAAACCAATGAGAACAAAGATACAACATACCAGAATCTCTGGCTCACATTTAAAGCAGGGTGTAGAGGGAAATTTACGGCACGAAATGCCCACAAGAGAAAGCAGGAAAGATCTAAAATTGACACCCTAACTTCACAATTAAAAGAACTAGAGAAGCAAGAGCAAAAACATTCAAAAGCTAGCAGAAGGCAAGAAATAACTAAGATCGGAGTAGAACTGAAGGAGATAGAGACACAAAAATCTCTTCAAAAAATCAATGAATCCGGGAGCTGGTTTTCCAAAAAGATCAACCAAATTGATAGACCACTAGCAAGACTAATAAAGAAGAAAAGAGAGAAGAATCAAATAGACACAATAAAAAATGATAAAGGGGATATCACCACCGATCCCATAGAAATACAAACTACCATGAGAGAATGCTATAAATACCTCTATGCAAATAAACTAGAAAATCTAGAAGAAATGGATAAATTCCTGGACACATACACCCTCCCAAGACTAAACCAGGAAGAAGTTGAATCCCTGAATAGATCAATAACAGGCTCTGAAATTGAGGCAATAATTAATAGCCTACCAACCAAAAAAAAGCCCAGGACCAGATCGATTCACAGCTGAATTCTACCAGAGGTACAAGGAGGAGCTGGTACCATTCCTTCTGAAACTATTCCAATCAATAGAAAAAGAGGGAATCCTCCCTAACTCTTTTTATGAGGCCAACATCATCCTGATACCAAAGCCTGGCAGAGACACAACAAAAAAAGAGAATTTTCAACCAATATCCCTGATGAACACCGATGCAAAAATCCTCAATAAAATACTGGCAAACTGAATCCAGCAGCACATCAAAAAGCTTTTCCACCGTGATCAAGTGGGCTTCATCCCTGGGATGCAAGGCTGGTTCAACATACACAAATCAATAAACGTAATCCAGCATATAAACAGAACCAAAGACAAAAACCACATGATTATCTCAATAGATGCAGAAAAGGCCTTTGACAAAATTCAACAGCCCTTCATGCTAAAAACTCTCAATAAATTAGGTATTGATGGGACGTATCTCAATATAATAAGAGCTGTCTATGACAAACCCACAGCCAATATCATACTGAATGGGCAAAAACTGCAAGCACGCCCATTGACAACTGGCACAAGACAGGGATACCCTCTCTCACCACTCTTATTAAACATAGAGTTGGAATTTCTGGCCAGGGCAAGCAGGCAGGAGAAAGAAATAAAGGGTATTCAATTAGGAAAAGAGGAAGCCAAATTGTTCCTGTTAGCAGATGACATGATTTTACATTTAGAAAATCCCATCATCTCAGCCCCAAACCTCTTTAAGCTGATAAGCAACTTCAGCAAAGTCTCAGGATACAAAATCAATGTGCAAAAATCACAAGCATTCTTATACACCAATAACAGACAAACAGAGAGCCAAATCATGAGTGAACTCCCATTCACAATTGCTTCAAAGAGAATAAAATACCTAGGAATCCAACTTACAAGGGATGTGAAGAACCTCTTCAAGGAGAACTACAAACCACTACTCAACGAAATAAAAGAGGACACAAACAAATGGAAGAAGATTCCATGCTCATGGATAGGAAGAATCAATATCATGAAAATGACCATACTGCCCAAGGTAATTTATAGATTCAATGCCATCCCCATCAAGCTACCAATGACTTTCATCACAGAATTCGAAAAAACTACTTTAAAGTTCATATGGAAGTAAAAAAGAGCCCGCATTGCCAAGTCAATCCTAAGTCAAAAGAACAAAGCTGAAGGCATCATGCTACCTTACTTCAAACTATACTACAAGGCTACAGTAACCATAACAGCATGGTACTGGTACCAAAACAGAGATATAGACCAATGGAACAGAACAGAACCCTCAGAAATGATACCACACATCTACAACCATCTGATCTTTGACAAACATGACAAAAACAAGAAATGGGGAAATGATTCCCTATTTAATAAATGGTGCTGGGAAAACTCACTAGCCATATGTAGAAAACTGTAAGTGGATCCCTTCCTTATACCTTATATAAAAATTAATTGAAGATGGATTAAAGACTTAAATGTTAGACCTAAACCCATAAAAACCCTAGAAGAAAACCTAGGTAATACCATTCAGGACATAGGCATGGGCAAGGACTTCATGTTTTGGTCTAAAACACCAAAAGCAATGGTAACAAAAGTCAAAATCGACAAATGAGATCTAATTAAACTAAAGAGCTTCTGCACACCAAAAGAAACTACTACCAGAGTGAACATGCAACCTACAGAATGGGAGAAAATTTTTGCAATCTACTCATCTGACAAAGGGCTAATATCCAAAATCTACAAAGAACTCAAACACATTTACAAGAAAAAAACAAACAACCCCATCAAAAAGCAGACAAAGGATATGAACAGACACTTCTCAAAAGAAGACATTTATGCAGCGAACAGACACATGAAAAAAAGCTCATCATCACTGGACATCAGAGAAATGCAAATCAAAACCACAATGAGCTACCATCTCACACCAGTTAGAATGGCAATCATTAAAAAGTCAGGAAACAACAGTTGTTGGAGAGAATGTGGAGAAATAGGAAGACTTTTACACTGTTGGTGGGACTGTAAACTAGTTCAACCATTGTGGAAGACAGTGTGGCGATTCCTCAAGGATCTAGAACTAGAAATACCCAGCCATCCCATTACTGGGTATATACCCAAAAGATTATAAATCATGCTATTATCAAGACACATGCACACATATGTTTATTGCAGCACTATTCACAATAGCAAAGATTTGGAATCAACCCAAATGTCCATCAATAATAGACTGGATTAAGAAAATGTGGCACATATACACCATGGAATACTATGCAGCCATAAAAAGGATGAGTTCATGTCCTTTATAGGGACATGGATGAAGCTGGAAACCATCATTCTCAGCAAACTATCGCAAGAACAAAAAACCAAACACCGCATGTTCTCACTCATAGGTGGCAACTGAACAATGAAATGACTTGGACACAGGAAGGGGAACATCACACACCGGGGCCTGTTGTGGATTGGGGGAAGCGGGGAGGGATAGCATTAGGAGATATACCTAATGTAAATGACGAGTTAAGGGGTGCAGCATACCAACATGGCACATGTATACATATGCAACAAACCTGCACGTTGTGCACATGTACCCTAGAACTTAAAGTATAATAATAATAAAAATAAAAAATAAAACTAAAGGAAAAAATCAAATACAAAAAAAAGATCTGCACAGAGTCTTGGCCTTCTGAAAGCCTCCAGAAACAAAGCCAACTGACTGTACTCAACTTACATCACAGTTAAAGAAACACTAGCACTTGCACATGAGAAAGAATCAGTGCAAGATCTCTGGCAACTCAAAATGCCACTGTGTGCCCTTAGCTACAAATGAACACACTAGTCCCCCAGAAATGGTTCTTAACCAGATTGAGATAACTGAAATGACAGCAACAGAATTCAGAATATGGGTGGCAAGGAAGTTCATCAAGATCAAGGAGAAAGTTGAAACCCAATCCAAGGAATAAAAGGAATGCAGTTAAACAACCTGGGAGCTGAAAAATGAAATAATAATTTTAAGAAAAAACCAGAATAAACTTCTAGAACTGAAGAATTTACTTCAAAACTTTTATAACATAATCAGAAGCATAAACAGCAGAATCGACCAAGCTGAGGAAAAAATCTCAGAGCTTGAAGATTGGTTCTTTGAAGCAACTAGATCCAACAAAAAGAAAGAAAAAATAATTTTAAAAAATGAACAAAACCTCTGAGAAATATGAGATCATGTAATGAGACCAAATCTATGACTCATGAATATTTCTGAAAGAAAAAGAGAGAGAGTAACTTGAAAAACACATCTGAGAATATAGTGCATGAAAATTTCCCTAATCTAGCTAGAGAGAAGGGCATACAAATTCAAGAAATACAGAGAACTGTTGCAAAATATTATACAAGCCAACTGCTCCGAAGGAATATAATTATTAGATTCACCACGGTGAATACAAAAGAAAAAATATTGAAGGCAGCTAGAGGAAAAGGTCAGGTCACCTAGAAAAGGAACCTCATCAGGCAAGCAGCAGACTTCTCAACAGAAACCTTAAAAACTAGGAGAGATTGGGGGCATGTTTAAGCATTCTTAGAAAAAAGAAATTCCAACCAAGAATCTCACATCTCACTAAGCTAAGTTTCTTGAGTAAAGGAGACATAAAATCCTTCTCAAACAAGCAAGCACTAAGGGAATTTGTTACCACCAGATCAGCCATACAAAAGGCCCTAAAAGGAATGGTAAACATGGACACAAAAGATTGAAACCTGCTACCACAAAAAAAAAAAACACACTCAAACACATCACTCACAGGCAATATGAAGCAATTTTACAAGCAAGTCTACAAAACAAACAGCCAGCAATATGACAACAGAATCAAAATCTTGTAATATTAACACTAACTCTGAATGTAAATTATCTAAACATCCATCTTAAAAGGCATAGAGTGCCAAGCTGTATAAAAAGACAAGAGCCAACTGTCTTCTGTCTTCAAGAGACACATCTCACATGTAACGACACCCACGGGCTAGAAATAAAGGAATGGAGAAAGATCTAACATGCAAACAAACAACAAAAAAAAAGCAAGAGTCACGATTCTAATATCAGATAAAACAGACTTTAAGCCAACAACAACCAAGAAAAACAAAGAAGGGCATTACATAATGATAAAGGGTTTATTTCAACAAGAAAACTCTACTATCCTAATATATATGCACCTGACACTGGAGCACCCAGATTTATAATAACAAGTTTTTGACCTACAAAAAGATTCGGACAGCCACAAAATAACACAGGGGACTTCATCACCCAACCGACAGTGCCAAACAGATTATTGAGGCAGAAAACTAACAAAGATATTCTGAACTTAAACTTGACACTTGCCCAATTGGGTCTAATAGACATCTACAGAATATTCCACCCAACAACCATAGAAAATAAATTCTTTTCATCTACACATGGAACATATTCTAAGATTGACCATATGCTTGGTCATAAGGCAAGTTG
Source organism: Rhinopithecus roxellana (assembly GCF_007565055.1). NCBI lineage: Eukaryota > Metazoa > Chordata > Mammalia > Primates > Cercopithecidae > Rhinopithecus > Rhinopithecus roxellana. The sequence goes on from NC_044563.1 coordinate 107,533,846, forward strand.
CAATAAATTCAAAAAAAAAAATTAAGACATACTAAGCACACTCTTGGACCACAGTGCAAAAAAAAAAAAAAAAAAAAAAAAAATACCAATAATATCTCTCAAAACTATATAAGAACATGGAAAACAAACAATTTGCTTCTAAATAACTATTGGGTGAACAACAAAATTAGGGCAGAAATTTAAAAGTTCATTGAAATTAATGAAAATAGAGATACAACTCATCAAAATCTTTGGAATGCAGCTAAAACAGTGTTAAGAGGAAAGTTTATAGTGCTAAATGCCTTCATGAAGAGGTTGGAAAGAGCTCAAATTAATGATGTAACATTGCACCTAAAAGATCTAGGGGGAAAAGAAGAATGATCCAACCCCAAAGATAGTAGAAGAAAAGAAATAACTAAAATCAGAGAACTGAATGAAATGGAGACCAAAAAGTCCATACAAAAGATTAATGAAACCAATAACTGTTTCTTCAAAGGAATAAACAAGATTGATAGATCACTAGCTAGATTAACAAAGAAAAGAAAAACGATCCAAATAAGCTCAATCAGAAATAACAAAGATGACATTACAAATGATCCCACAGACATAAAAAACATCCTCAGACACTACCACGAACACCTCTACGCACACAAATTAGAAAATCTAGAAGAAATAGATACATTTCTGGAAACACACAACCTCCAAAGATGTAACCAGGAAGAAAGTAAAAACCTGAACAGACAAATAACATGTTCCAAAACTGTATCGGCAATTTTAAAAACCTACCAACCTTCTTGTACCAGGGTCCCATACACTGTGGGGGTGTAAAATGCAGGAACTCCAGCCCTGCCTGCAGGGATCCTCTCTGCAAGCGTGCCCTGTGGTGTCAGCTCCACTTCTAATTCACCAGATAAGTACTGTCGTTCAAATTCTGCATTTTCTCCCACATATGAAGAGATCATGCGTTTTATCTGCTTGGACCGAAGCAAAAGCCCCAAACCAAAATTGTCAACCCCTGCGTTGTCGCTGACTGCAGTTAGTCCTTTTACTCCAGTTTTCAGTAAAGCATCTATAAGATTCTCTGGAATTCCACATAGCCCAAAACCACCAACCAAAACCGTTGCACCATCAGGAATGTCTTTTACAGCTTCTACTGGATCTGTATAAAACTTGGTATGGCGATGAGCACTGGTGGAAAAGGAACAAACACATCCCTTGTACCAGGCTCCCCTAGATCCGCGGGCAGAGGCGCAGAGCCGAAGGCCGGAGGAGAGGAGTTTGAGAGCCGCCATCTTCTGGCCGTGAGGCAGGAGGAGGCTTCCGGGTGGAGCGCGCGTTTGAGTGTCGGTGCGCGCTGTCCCGGGCGCCGCCGATTCACTGCGAAGGAAAGCAGGGCGGGCTGGAGCCTCCACAGCGCGGCTATGACGTCCTCCCGGCCTTTCGAGGAGGTTCGCCCATCGAATACAACAAAGATGGCAGTGTTGCCATTGCCAGTAAGCCAAGAGAGGTGAGGGAGTTCAATGGTCAGCACTTTATTTTGGAGGAAGCAATTACAGGGGATTTTGCTTTGGTGAAAACCTGGAAGGCGGACCGACCAGGAAACACGATTTTCAGGAAAAGTGCAAGGAATTTCAACTTGCCAATGTGCAAAGCTGCAGAAACCACAGTGGTAGAGGTTGAAGAAATTGTGGATATTGGAGCATTTGCTCCAGAAGACATCCATATTCCTCAGATTTATGTACATCGCCTTATAAAGGGAGAAAAATATGAGAAAAGAATTGAGCGTTTATCAATCTGGAAAGAGGGAGATGAGGAAGCCAAATGTGCTAAACCTGGAGATGACATAAGGGAACGAATCATCAAGAGGGCCGCTCTTGAGTTTGAGGATGGCATATATGCTAATTTGGGCACAGGAATCCCTCTCCTGGCCAGCAACTTTATCAGCCCAAATATGACTGTTCATCTTCAAAGTGAAAATGGAGTCCTGGGTTTGGGTCCATATCCTGGACAACATGAAGCTGATGCAGATCTCATCAATGCAGGCAAGGAAACAGTTACTATTCTTCCAGGAGCCTCTTTTTTCTCCAGCGATGAATCATTTGCAATGATTAGAGGGGGACATGTCGATCTGACAATGCTAGGAGCGATGCAGGTTTCCAAATATGGTGACCTGGCTAACTGGATGATACCTGGAAAGATGGTGAAAGGAATGGGAGGTACTATGGATTTAGTGTCCAGTGCCAAAACCAAAGTGGTGGTCACCATGGAGTATTCTGCAAAGGGAAATGCACATAAAATCATGGAGAAATGTACATTACCATTGACTGGAAAGCAATGTGTCAACCGCATTATTACTGAAAAGGCTGTGTTTGATGTGGACAAGAAAAAAGGGCTGACTCTGATTGAGCTCTGGGAAGGCCTGACAGTGGATGACATACAGAAGAGTACCGGGTGTGATTTTGCAGTTTCACCAAAACTCATGCCAATGCAGCAGATCGCAAATTGAAACATGAATATTTGTACCAGGCTGCGTGTTTTTCATTTTAAACACATAGGATTTCATTGAAAGGACACCAATAATCATAAGTGTGTATTTAACAGGTGGTTTTTGATTAGTTTTCTTCTAGAGTTTCAGACTCTATGCATCCATATAAACTGTTCTCTAGGCATGCTGTGACATTTTAATAAAAAGCAGAAGGAGCATTTATAATGATCTCATTTATTAAGTGCCGAGAAGGTTGTCTTTATAATAGGCAATTCTATTGAATGCATTTTCACTGAATATGGTATGTATGCTAAATTATATGAACCTTTCCCCAAGAAGAGCCCTAGAAATTGATGTGGCTTTCCTCTTAACTATTAATTATTAATCCTGAAAGAAAGATAACATATTTGATTTTGTGGTTAGGAGAGTTGCTGTCGTGACTGTTTTTTCTTCAACCTCCTCTGACTTTTCTTTTGGGGCTTCAGATTTTATGATTACATCTTGTCCCCCTAGAGCATCCCCCTTCTTCCCATACTGCTTTTAAACAGATGCCCAAGAAGGCAAGCAGGAATGTCTCTTGTGGGGGAGAGCAGGGAGAAATAATTAGTTCAAACCAACTATCTATCTGTGCTTTTCAAAGACTAAGGCATATTATAGGAATAGGAACAGAAGAAACTGATTCTTCTGTTTTCTCATTTTAAAACAGCCCAGTATTCCTTTGTATTCTCAAGGGTCCTTGAAAATATTTCTGTTATTGAGACCCTGTGGGCTACTTGTGCTGTACCTCTTCTCAAGCCAAGAAGGGCTGCAGGATAATTTACCATGAATCCTTAGTAGCAATGACAGCAGAGTTAAAAAATAAAAGGTGCTTTACTTTCAGGCTCTCGTTTTGGTTCAGAAAAGATTTTAAATATTGAATGACACTTCTACAGAACAACAATTTTTCTTCTGCCAAGGCTACTTCCTTTAACAAAGTGTCTTTAATTCAGCCTTGTCCAACTAGGGAAAATAATGATGGACAGGTCTAGGATTTGAAGTCAGTGAACTTTTAGTGTCAGGGAATAAACATGGTGGGTAGATCAGATTTGAAAGAAACTTCCTTAGAGGTATTCTCAACACTAGACAGGGGCCCATGGGAATGACTTCAGAAGCATCCCCGATAATAGATGGGTAAGAAGTCTAGGCACCCTGAAGAACAGGTGAGACAGCTGGCCTCTGGACAGAGGTAGGCATAGTACAGTACAATATATCATTCGTCTGGTCCTAAATATAGGAACTTATTCATGTTTTTAGGTGATGGTGGTCATTGAAACTCACTTCTCTTCAGGTGTAGCTACAATTGTGTAATGTACAATATTAGAGAAAGGACAGGCTTTTAATAAGTAACACACACCATATATAAAATAGCCTTTCTGGCTGGCCACATGGTTAAATGCATACCTTCCCAGTACTGGGGCGAAACAAATGACCTTTCTTAGAATGTGCAAGTTTCATGAGAGTAATATATTGATATGATTTTGAAAAGAATTGTTGATAGTTACATCTTCAAATTTGCTTATCATTCCAGTATGCATCTTTAAGATACTGTGATTCTAAGTAGATGACTTTATATTCTTGATTAAAGAGTGCTATACTTGCTAAGAAATGTATTAAGGAATATAATAAATATTCCAAAGTGAAAAAAGAAAAAAACCTACCAACCTAAAAGAGCCCAGGAATAGATGAATTCTGACATGGTCTGGGTCTGTGTGCCCACCCAAATCTCATCTTGAATTGTAATCTGAATTGTAATCCCCAGGTGTTGGGGGACGGACCTCACAGAAGGTGATTAGATTATTGTGACGGTCCCCCTATGCTGTTCTCATGATAGAAAGAGAGTTCTCATGAGATCTGATGATTGTATAAGGGGCTTTCCCCCCTTCACCCATTCTTCTCTCTCCTGTCATCATGCGAAGAAGGATCTGTTGCTTTCCCTTCTGCCGTGATTGTAACCTTCCTGAGGCCTCCCCAACCATGTGGAACTGCAATTAAACCCTTTTTCTGTATTAATTACCCAATCTCAGGTATTTCTTTATAGAAGCATGAGAACAGACTAATACAGATTCACAGCCAAATTCTACCAGTCATACAAAGAATTGATACGAATCCTACTGAAACTATTTCAAAACATTTAGGAAAGAGCACTTCTCCCTAACTCATTCTATGAAGTCAGTGTCATCCTGGTATCAAAATCTGTCAGAGACACACACACAAAAAAGAAAACTTTAGGCCAATATCCATGATGAAGATAAACAAAAAAATCCTCAGCAAAATACTAGCATACCAAATCCAGTAGCACATCAAAAAGTTAATTCACCATGATCAAGTAGGCTTTATTCCTGGGATGCAAGTTTAATTCAACACACACAAATCAATAAATGTGATTCACCACACAAGCAGAATCAAAAAACAAAAATCATATGATTATCTCAGAGATACAGAAAAATATTTCAATAAAATCCAACATTTCATCATGATAAAAATCCTCAACAGACTAGGCAGCAAAGGAACACACTTCAAAATAAGAAGAGCTATCTATGACAAATCCACAACCAACATTATACTGAACAGGCAAAAGCTGGTACCATTTCCTGGGAGAACTGGAACAAGACAAGGATGCCTAGTCCCACCACTCCTATTCAACATAGTAGAAGGAGGCCTAGCCAGAGCAATCAGAGAAAGAAATAAAGTCATCCAAATAGGAAAATAAAAAGTCAAACTATCTCTCTTTGCTGATGATATGTTTCTATACATAGAAAACCCTAAAGATTCTCCCAAAAGTCTCCTGGAACTGTAAACATATTCAGTAAAGTTTCAGGATACGAAATAATTGTATAAAAATTAGTAGCATTTCTATACATCAGTGACATTCTAACTGAGAACCAAGTCAAGAACACAATCTCATATACAATAGCCACAAAAAATGAAGCATCTAGGAAAGTATGTAACCAAGGATGTGAAAGATCTCTACAAGGAGAATGACAAAACACTGCTGAAATAAATCAGAGATGACACAAATCTATGGAAAAATATCCTATGCTCACTGATTTGAAAAATCACTATTGTTAAAATGCTCATACTGCCCAAAGCAATTTACAGATTCAGTGCTATCCCTATCAAAATACCAATGTCATTTTTCACAGAATTAGAAAAATCTACTCTGAAATTCATATGGAACCAAAAAAGAATCCAAATAGTCAAAGCAATCCTAAACAAAAAGAACAAGCCAAAAGCATCATATGACCAGATTTTAAACTATACTCTAAGGCTAAGAAGCCAAGCCAGCATGGTACTGGTACAAAAACAGACACATAGAAAAATAGAACAGAATAAAGAGCACAGAAATAAAGTCACATACCTGTAACCATTAGATCTTTGAGAAAACTGACCAAAATAAGCAATGGAGAAAGGACTACCTATTCAGCGAATGATATTGGGATGACTAGCTAGCCATATGCAGAATAATGAAACTAGAACTCCTACCTCTCAACATGTACAAAAATTAACTCAAGATAGATTAAAGACTTAAATATAAAACCTTATACTACAAAAATCCTAGAAGATAACATAGGAATTTCCCTTCTCAACATGGGCTTTGACAAAGAATTTAAGGCTATGTCTCTAGGAACAATTACAACAAAAACAAAAAGGACCTAATTAAACTAAAGAACTTCTGCACAGCACAAGAAATTACCAACAAAGTAAACAGCCTACAGAATGGGAGAAAATATTCACAAACTATACGTCTGACAAAAGTCTAATATCCAGCATCTACAAGGAATTTAAATCAACAAGCACAAAACAAACTAATTCAAAAGTAGGCAAATGAAATGAACAGAGACTTCTCAAAAGAAGATGTACAAGTGGCCAAGAAACATGAAAAAATGATTGACATCATTAATCATCAGACAAATGCAAACCAAACAGCAACAAGGTACCATCTCACATCAGTCAGAGTAGCTATTACTAAAAAGTCAAAAAATAACAGATGCTGGCCAGGTTGCAGAGAAAAGGAAGCACTTATACATTGCTGGTAGGAATGCAAACTAGGTCAGCCACTGTGGAAAGCAGTTTGGAGATTTCTCAAAGAACACAAAACAGAACTACCATTCAACCTAGCAATCCCAATATTGGGTATATGCCCAAAGGAAAATAATTTATTATATCAAAAAGAAACATGCACCTGTGTGTTCACTGCAGTGCTAGTCATAATAGCAAAGACATGGAATCAACATAGGTAGGTACCCTTCAACAGTGGCTTGGATAAGAAAATGTGTTATATATATATACCATGGAATACTGTGCAATAATCAAAAAGAATAAAATTATATACTTTGTAGCAACATGGATGGAGCTTGAGGCCATTATCCTAAGAGAATTAATGCAAAAACAGAAAAACAAATGCCACATATTCTCACATATAAGTGGGAGCTAAACATTGAATACCCATAGACATAAAGATGGGGAACACTGGGGACTACTAGACAGGAGAGGGAAGGAGGGAGGCAGGCATGGGCTAAAAAACCATATATTGGGTACTATGCTCATCACTTGTGTAATGAAATCAGTTGTACCAGAAACCTCAACATCATGCAATATGTAACATGTAAAAAACCTGAACAGGTACCCCTTAATCTATAGTAAAAGTTGAAATTACAAATAATTATATTTAAATGAAAACACCCAATTCTCCCAGAATTCCTATTCGCTACTACACTTTATTTACTTCCACAGTAGTACTATTATTTAATTTATGTGAATCTGCAGTATCCATGTCCCTCCACTAGAATGTAAGCTCAATGGGGCAGGGGTTTGTATTTGTTTTATTCACCAATGTATTCCTAGTGCCTAAGTGCCTGGAACATACTGGAACATGGTAGGTGCTCGATAAACATTTGTTGAATGTGTGAATGATGACAGTGAATGAATAATGAGAATAATAGAATCTTAAGACTGAAAGGAAACTACCAAGTCACCTGATGACCCAATCTCTTTTCCTTCATTTACTGGCTCTGATAATGGTAACAGACAAAGTGGGTGACAGGGGAAATAATTCAGGAATCTAACTGGGAAATTACCTGAGAAAATTTGGATCTTCAGGCCCAGGGGGAAGGGGAGAGGGCAACAGATAGGGCCAGGAGAATGTAAATACTCAGCCTCACGTTTTTGTTTTCCTGATGGGTCCAACTAGAGAAGAATAAGGAGGATTCTCAATGCAATATGTACTCTGCAGTTGATCAGTCAGTCTCAGGTATTTATTGGCCACTTACCATGTTCCCATAGATATTAGTTACCAGTTTCTATATGACAAGCACCCTATCAAGCACATAGGATAGCAAACAGGACAGACCCAGACACTGCACTCTTGGAGCTTAAAGTCTATTAGGGAAAACAGCCATCCAGCAGTTCCTTACAATTGTGGAAGTGCCATTACATGGATGTGTAGAGTGCCCTAGTGGCATGTAAAAAGACCATCTAAGCATCCTGTAGAATCAGAGAAAGCCACCCAAGAAAGCACTGGAGCTTTTCTGTAACCCTTTCAATACATAGAATGCAAAAGTAAGTCTGAAGGTAAGACCCCAAAGGAATAGGGTCCTAATCCTGGACGTGGATTTTGGACCCTCAGCTTATTCTGTGACCTCCAGGCAAGTCACTCTCCTTCTTAGAGTTTCAATTTCTTTTTCTTGTTTGTGTTTTCAGATTCTGATATTTTATCATTTCTGAAAGACATAAGAATCCAGTTAGTCAAAGTCCAGAATAGAAATTAGATGAGAGGATTGATTCTTACCATAGGAAACATATGTGTTGAGGATGAATTACTTTGGTAGTTGATGAGAGAAGAAAACTGTAACAATAAAAGGAGGGACTTGTGAATAGGGAGGAGGAGTGGGGCATGGGATGGGACTGAGGGTTTTGACTGGGACAACTTTTAAATTGAAAGACAAGTAGAACAAATCATTTTAACAATAAATAATATTTGTTGGTATTTAGAACTTCGATACATACACTATCTCATTTTATCCTCACCAAAAGTCTGTGAATTATGATTGCACCTGTCTTGCAATTTTAAAACCTGAATTTGAAAGCGTCAAATCAGAACATGGCAAAGCAGAAAGTAAACTTGTGCTCCCAGCTGTAGAATCCCACTAGGAAACTCAGCAAAGAAGATGTGGATAAGCTGCTGTATAGAGATCGCTCTGGAAGGTTCTGATTCTGATCCCAGATGCAGTGGAGGGCATCAGAGGAGGAAAAAGTCACAGCTGGATCCTTAACCAAAACAGACTAACAGAAAGCTTCCAAGTATGGGCAGCTGGGAGCTATGGACAGGAGTAGAAACTTCAGGGAAGACCACTGCCTACTCATCAAGAGACATCCTTTTAAGGCAAGAAGGGTCCATCCTCCTTCACTCAGCATGATGGGGCTGGGACTGAAGGAAGCCATTATTGCATTTGTTCACTTATTCAGCAAACAATCCTTGAAATTCTATGGTCCAGCCCTAGCCTATGATTAAACAAAAGGGAACACTTGTACACTGCTGCTGGGAATGAAAGTATAGCTATATGGAAAACAGTATGGAGGTTCCTCAAAAAAATAAAAATTCATTGATACCACTTCAGGATATATATACAAAGAATATGATATCAGTATCTTAAAAAGATATCTCTACTTCCATGTTCATTGCAGCATTATTCACAATAGCTAAGATATGGAAACAACCTAAATGTCTGTCAATGGATGAATGAAAAAAAAAAAAAGGCTTATCATCACTGGTCATAAGAGAAATGCAAATCAAAACAACAATGAGATTCCATCTCACACCAATTAGAATGGTGATCATTAAAAAGTCAGGAAACAACAGATGCTGGAGAGGATGTGGAGAAATAGGAACACTTTTACACTGTTGGTGAGAGTGTAAAGTAGTTCAACTACTGTGGAAGAGAGTGTGGTGATTCCTCAAGGATCTAAACAAGAAATACCATTTAACCCAGCAATCCCATTACTGGGTATATACCCAAAGGATTATAGCTCATTCTACTCTAAAGATACATGCACAAGTATGTTTATTGCAGCACTATTCACAACAGCAAAGACTTGGAACCAACCCAAATGTCCATCAATGTTAGACTGGATAAAGAAAAATGTGGCACATATACACCATGGAATACTATGCAGCCATAAAAAAGAATGAGTTCATGTCCTTTGCAGGGACATGGATGAAGCTGGAAACCATCATTCTCAGCAAACTAACACAGGAACAGAAAACCAAACACCACATGTTCTCACTCATAAGTGGGAGTTGAACAATGAGAACACATGGACACAGGGAGGGGAACATCACACACCAGGGCCTGCTGAGGGGTGGGGGACTAGGGGAAGGATAACATTAGGAGAAATACCTAATGTAGATGATGGGTTGATGGGTGCAGCAAACCACCATGACACATGTATACTTATGTAACAAACCTGCACGTTCTGCACATGGATCCCAGAACTTAAAGTATCATTAAAAAAATGTGATACACATATAGATACTGATACAGATACAGACATATATATATAGACATAGGTATATCTATACATCGATATACCTGTATAGAGAGATATAGAGATATATTAGATATTTATATGTAGATATATATCAATATATAAAATACAGATATATTGATATATAAACACATAGATCTATCAATATATGATATATAGATATATTATATTGATACACAAATTGATAAATATGTGTAGATTGATAAATGTATATGTAGACATAGGTACATCTATAGAGGTACATCTATATATTTATATTATATAATATCAATACTATATATAGATATATTTATGTCTAAATATATATCTATATATTTATATATCAATATATAGATATACCTATGTCTACATATATATGTCTATATCAGTCTTCACATGTATATTGATTACATGTATATTTGTATATCAATATACATATTATACATATGTATATACATATGATATATTCAGTATATAGATATAACTATATTTAACATATAGATCTATATATTAATATAAAACATATATACCATATTTATATATCTATATAAATACACTGATGTATACTTACATGTAAATATATTGATATATTCTACATAGTGATATACTGATATATTCTATATAGTGATATATAGATCGGTACAGACATAAATAGGTATATCGATTGATATACATGCATATATATGTAAAATGAGATATTATTCAGACTCAAAAAAGGAAAAAATTTTTGCCATTTGAAAAAACATGATTAACCTGGAGGACATTATGCTAATTGAAATAAGCTAGACACAGAAAGACAAATACTGCATGATCTTAACTTCTATGTGGAATCTAAAATAGTCAAACTCACAGAAGCTGGAGTAGAATAGTGGCTATCAGAGACTGAAGGGAGGGAATATGGGGAGATGCTGGTAAAGGATATAAACTTTTGGTTTTACAAGATGAACATGTTCTGAAGTTTTCATGTACATCAATGTAACTATAGTTAACAATACTACATTGTATACTAGAAATTTGCTAAGCAGGTAAACCTTAAGTGCTCTCACCAAAAAAAAAAAAAGAAAAAAAAAAAAAACCAGAAAAAGAAGATGGTAACTAAGTGAGATGCTGGATATAAATTAGCTTGATTGTGGTGATTCTTTCACAGGTATACATATATCAAAACATCAAGCAGTATAAGTTAAATATATATAATTTTTATTTATCAATTATACCTCAATAAAGGTGAAAAGAAAGTAAGGTCTCTAGAAATGGTCGAAATTAAAGTAAATATGAAAAGGTCTTTTTAAAAGACCTTTTAAAAAGAAATGTAAAAATTTCTTTCTCTCAAGAAATATACAGGGTGGTTTCATGTAATGAATAAGGGTACAATTAACCTCCATGAGTCTGCGCTCCACTGTGTACCAATTTTGTGACTTTAAGCAAGGTTTTTAACTCTCTGTACCCTATTTTCTCATCAGCAAAATGGAAATGATGATAATAGCTACCTCATAAACCCCTAGGGATTAAAAAAGCACGTTGCACAGTCACAGAAGGGCCCAATAAATGTGAACTGTCATTGTGATGTAAGATGTGTCTTGAAGGAAAGATAGAAGTTTGTCAAGAAACCAAGGAAGGCAAGAGCAAGGCCAAAAACAAACAAACAAAAAAGATATTATTTATATATAAAGTCTCAGAGCATAGGAATGCTTGGGACATTTGAAGGATGCCAAAGTGGAGCTCAGGGTGCAAGTTGTCAGCAATGAGAGATGGAGGTGAAAAGATGAGGAAGGCTCAGTTCCTGAAGGACCTTTAAACCCTGCTACGGAGTTTGAACTTCCACCTAGAGACACTTTAAGCAAGAAAATAACATGATCTCATTTGCATTTCACAAATATATTATTGTCTTCTGTCACAGGTTTCCTAGAAGCAACTTTAAGCTGGAGATTGGCTTTGCAGGATGTTTATTAAAGAGTGCCCATGGGACCAACCTCTGGGAAAGACGGAGGAAACAAACAGGATTGGGCCAAGGGAGAAGTCAGTGGCAATGCCATCCCTACAATGCATGGCTGACCAAGGAGTCATCAGGAGCCCTTCAGAGTTATCTTAAGCTGGGGTAAGAAGGCCAGAACACTATCTCTTCCATCAGCCAGAACACTATCTCTTCCATCAATCATTCACTGAATGTGGACCACTCTGGGTAAAGAGATTGACATTGAGGGAGGTCCTGCTCCTCTGCAGCTGAGGCTATCCCAAACAGCTGGGACAATAAGTCCTTCATCAAATTCATCAAAGGAGGAATCTGGGCAGAACATCTCCAGGTTCATTACATTTTTCCTATTAATGACAAACAATGACAATAACCTACCAGAAAACTGAGCTGGAGTCTTCAGGTGCCATGCCAGGAGTGTACAGCCAGGTAATGCAACATGCACTTGAGTGCATATACCACACACAAGCACGCGTGCGCACACACACACACACACACCCCAGTATCTAAAAATAAAGAATTCCTAGGAGTAAGCCCCATCCGTTTATTCTGATTAGGCATAGCCAGCAGTTTCCCCTTTCTCCCTAGGTCTTCAGAGCCTTTCCAGCAGAGACAATTTTATTTATGACACCAAACAATACCTAAAAAGAAAAAAGCCCAGCCAGGAAAAAATGAGAAGCTCAGCTAGGAGTCTCCAAGGCTCCTCAATATATTTTGTACTCTTCTTTTTTTTCGGGCAGAAATTTCCATTTACAAAATTCTTACAGCTCAATTTGTCTTCAGTTAGTTTTTCATTATTCCCATTTTTTAAGCATACACATACTCGTGACAAATCATCATTTTCTCTGATTCATGTATTCAATTAGTGTAGATATTAACTTGAGCTGCCTGACCCATGGCAGTGAGTAAATGGGCACCTCCATCTGAAGTTACCTAAACTTTCCTGTATTAAATTAGCCTTTCACAAGCGTCAAACGGCTGGCATGGGGGATGGCTTCTTAACGTTTCTATTTGTGTGATATAGAAGCCTGAGACCTGCTGGTTCCTTTAAGCTCATAAACTTGTTGGAATGAGCTAAATCACAAGTGACAGTTCAAGAGAGTAGGATGCAGCATCAACATCAGAACTTGAAATGCTAAAGACAAGAGTGGAACAAGACCAAGGTTCTAAGGAACCTGGAATGGATATTTAAGGGCTAGAAAACATTGGGGACAATATATTCTATGCCCTTGTTTTTCAAAAGAGAAAATAATAAAGCTGAGAAAGTTCAGGTGAATTGACCAGATGGCTCAGTCCATTCGTGGCAGAGCTAAGACAAATTTTTTGGCATCCAGCAGTGGGTCTCTCCTCTGCTCCACCTACAGGAAAATCATAATGGAGTATCAGGACATTTACTAGAATTGGAAACATTTCAAGGCACATCTGGGCAGGAAGTTATCATAAATATATTATAAATATAGTTTTTCACTTACATTTTATGACTCACCAATGAAATGCTAGATTATTTTAAGGCTGTCATGGGAAGCCCCATGAAGGTTTATGTGGGGGTGGAAGAAATCAATCATCCTCCCCCATCAAAGAGGCCAATGGGAGACCTGCTCCCCTCTGGGTCTTCAGAGAACACGTCCTTATATCTTATGAAGCTGAAATTAATTCCATTATGCTCCGTCACTTCACTCAAGTTTATTTCTTTTCGATTTCACAGCTGGTTGTGTTATTTTTGTTTATTTGTTTCCTTCTTTATTGTCTATTTCCCCTCATCCTCAGATTAACAGATCAAAAAAGGCAGAAAACGTGTTTGTTTTATTCATCCTTCTATTCTTAGCACACAGTAAACGGAAAAAAACAGCTGTTGAATGCATGAATGAATGACAAGTGAATGAACATATTGGACATATGATGACAATTAGCTACTTTTGTTTTTAATCTTTATTGACAAAAATTGTATATATTTACGATGTACAACATGATGTTTTGATATATGCATACACTGTGGAATGGCAAAAATCAAGCTAATTAAAATGTCCATTACTTCTCATCGTTATTTTGTGGTAAGAACCTTTACAAATTTACTCTTAGCATGTATACAATACATTGTCATTAACTATAGTTACCATGCTGTGCAATAGATCTGAATTTATTGCTTCTGCCTGACTACTTGATACTATGCTTCCTTTTCTAATCATCAAGTACCTTTTCTTGTTTTCTTCCCACCCCTGTTCCCGATTCTCCCCACCATTATCATCCTGTTTCATCATTAATTTTTAAATGGGGAAACAAAGATACACAATTGCCATGTTTCCGTCCAGCATTGCACAGCAAATTAAAGACAACTAGAAGGAAATGGTGAAATTTATAAGCTTCTATCTCTTTCCACTGGAGCACACTGCCTTACACAGTCTTTGATTTCTCTTCCCCCTTATACATAAAACGTGTCTAGATGGTATATCTTTATATAAATAGGTACAAATACTCATTTCCATAATGTAGAAATAAGAGCATTTCCAAAAATGTGTTTGTTCTGTGAGCCATTGAGTCTCATAAGCTTCTCCAGGAAAAAAATTGAAAAAGGCCATCAATAAGTTTGAGAAACTTTGAGAAACTACCTACTTTATGTCCGTCTTGGACGTTCACAATGTAGTTTAGAACCCTGAACACTGTGTCATGAAACTAATTTCATTTTGTTAGATACAATCTTTCCAAATTTATTTGATCAAAGGAATCTTATTTTGAACCTAACACCCATTCATATATCTTGTAAGTAATGTTCACAAGCATAATTTGGAAAAGCTAAGATAGATAACAATGTGGACTCACTGGTGGAGGTGTGACTCACATAAATACTAAGGTTGCACTAATCAGGAGTCTCAACGTCACGAACAAACCTACCTGCCCCTTTTAGGCACTCAGCCTCTCACTATCAATCTAATTTCAAAAATAAGTCTTGAAAAATCCATAACCTAGTAGATTGCTATCTTGAAGTTCAGACAACTTATAGAGTCTTTCATCTTATAACAAGCGAATTTTTTAAAATAAAATTTCTCCATCTCCAAACCATTGGTTCCCTTTCCTGGAACTGAAACCCAAGTGATTCTCCTTAGGATTCACAATATACACTTCCAGTTTTGTAGTATCTCAATCTCTACTCCTCAGTCTACTAGCTCTATATATGACCTTGGGCAAGTTAATCACTCTGTGTCTTCTCCTCCTCTGTAACATCAGTTGTGCAAGGGCTATATTAGTCTTACGTGCAAAAAGTTTATGATAATATTCAACATATACTTATCTCTCAATAAAATAGCTATCATTTTTGCAGTTATTATCATCATCTTCACTAAGCTGAATTTCCTTGGATGATTAATTTCTCATTTATTATTTCAATATTCTATTAGCTATCTAAGCAAAAGTTGAGTTATTACCATTCCCATTTTTAAGACTGGATTTCATGAATTTCAGAAACAAGGGTAAAATGAAAGAAATGTTGAACTTACATATACATTATTATTTAACAAACAGTCAGGATACTAATAAATAAGAAAAGAGCCAAATGAGCAATTGTTTAAAATGACTATAGAAGTCTAATTAATAAATTAATAAACTAATTTACTTATTTTTTTCCAACTGCCAACTTCAACCCATAAGTAAATAAGCTTTCATCCTCATTATCAGCGTAGACATTTAAAAAGAGAATAATTATGACAACAAGATGGTCCTGATCATAAATTTTGTTTAAATTAATCAAGCATCATATGTCTGCAACTCTTCAGAAGTAGCAGCGACCCATAAAATTTAAGAATCTACTACGTACAATTCAATAACAATTACACTAATCCAGCGCACTCCTGAGAGTGCTGCCTCTGAGAACACACTCCTGCATGTATTTTACATTTATATTTATCACTCACTACGAACCAGGACCAAGCTAAGCACGTAGAAGGACCACACTCCATCACCCTCATGAACCTCAGAGTCTAGTGAGGGATAAAGTCAATTAGGACAAGATAGTTCAACAAGGGCAATGAGTACCATGGGGGCATAGCAGTCATACTGAAATACATCTTTTTTTCTGAACATTCAGTTAATAAGAATAATTGCTCTATCCCTAAGGGCCATAGACAGCAAATACAAAATGCTTTTGAGAGAAGAAGAATTAGATTTGCATGTCTTTAGAATGGCATAGCACTCTTAACTCAGCTTCATCCTCCCATCCAATTCCCCTGGTATGGGGCAGGGAGCTCACTCAGCTCCAGAGGACTGATGTCCACATTTTATCTTCTCCTCCACTGAATATTCCATAGGATGTGCTGATCCTCAGTAATAGGTGTTCCAAGGAAGCATGAAAATAATAAATTCTGATACATGTCTCATTTCATATACTGCAGTGCTTCAATGATGAAGGCTGCGTAGGTTATACCTGCTCAAGGAGAAGCAAGTGACAACTCACAAATTTCAAGACCTGAAAGAATAGTAGAATAAGGCTATGATGACCTTATCTTCCAAACCAAAAACCAGGACACAAAATCTAACAAATAACTTTTCTCTGCTTCTGGGAATTAGGCTGTCTGAGAGATATAGTTTAAATGCCAAAATATTGGCAGTTCTGGGACATTGATAGTATATGGAGACAACAGGACAATAGTTGAAATCAAGACTGCCCTGGAAAACCAAGAAATATCAATCTAAAAGAACCTGCACAAAAGACAAAGCCTTAAGATCTGTGAAGGTTAAAAACAGAGAGCAGGTGTGTGGATACAGCAGTTTCCAAAAGTTTAGGGAGAAAGCCAATGAATATTTGCATCTTGAATGCCTTTAAGTACAAAATGAACAATAGAAAAAAATATCTTTTTACTTTATAATACCATTAACCCAACTCAGTTGATCCATTTTATCTCTCTGGTGTGTGTGTGTGTGTGTGTGTGTGTGTGTGTGTGTGTGTGTGTGTGTGAGAGAGAGAGAGAGAGAGAGAGAGAGAGAGAGAGAGAGAGAGAGAGAATCTCTCAAGGTAAAGATATCAATATATCCCCATGATCAACTATCTAAATGGAAATGAATCCACATTCATGTTTCCTTTTAGGTTACTTTAGTTACAAGCATCAGAGACCCTCTCAAGTTAACTTAAAAATAGAGGGTGTTTATTGAAAGATAAATATATATGGATTATTAGGACTCTCCTTCCACTTCAGCTTCAATGATGGCAGAAACTGACTTAAACTAACAGATTTTCCAAGTTTCAAACTTAAATTCTCAGGAGAGTTATCTGATCTCCCCTCTTGTTTTTTCACACCAGCTCATACCATAGGTGACTGGCCCAACTATGTGTTCTCACCTACCCCTGGCCTTGGAAATCATGTCTTGAGCAGGACTCTGGGCTGACTGGTTTTACTAAGAGGGGACTGTAAAAGTATCCAGCATTGCTCCTAAGAGAAAATTATAGATACCTAAACTTCAAGGAAAATTTTGCAACTCTTGTTTCGTTCCAAGTACACATAGCTATTCCAGATGTGCCTATAAGTGTCTGCATAGAGAACCATTTATTCAGAGTGTCACTGAAAAGACAGCAGCTGGTTATACTTCTTTCCATCCTCAGGGTGGGTGCTGAACTATTTTCTCTGTGCCTACAATAGATGAGCTATTGTACCTCCTCTCTTATTCCCTTTCAGATCACCAAGAGATGTTACCAGTATCAGAAATGGTGGGTGCCCTCCCCATAGCATCTCAGCCCCTCTGAGATGCTACCTGCACACAATTCACATACTTTCCAATGGCACCCTATGTCATCTTCTGGTTGTGGAGCCATGCTCAGCCCCACAGGGTAAGATAGGTCAAAAGTTTCAGGGAGGTAGTGCTTACAGAATTGACCCCACCAATGAGAGATGTAAAATGGTAGACAGATATTTCCATTTCTTCATCTCATTGGAAGGACAATTCTGGAGTATATTTTACAATAATCTTTCCGGGATCCACAGTAGGATAAAGTTTCAATTGCCCATGGTGGTGATATGCTCATGAATTCATCCTTTATTAGCTTTTTCCCTTCCCTATTGTCTTTCCTCACTTCTGCCACAGGCTCCCAATCATCTCCCAAAGAAAGTATTTACACCCAAATCCTTGTCTCTGGGTTAGCTTTTATGAAAACGAACCAAAGGTAATACTCAAGGGAACATTTCATCCAGCATCCCCCAATCTGCTTCACCAACCCAGCTCTACTCCAGCAGCAACTACTCTTGCTCCTACATCTTGCTTTGATCCAAGCTCCAAAACTCATACCAAACCTATCTCTTCATCATTCTCCCAAAACCATTCCCTCTCCCCAAACCATGCATTCTGTAACTTGGGTCATCCAAGTGGCATCCATTCTCACTTAGTCTTAAAATGTCTAAGCCAGCCAAGTGTGGCGGCTCAAGCCTGTAATCCCAGCACTTTGGGAGGCCAAGGCAGGTGGATCACGAAGTCAGGAGTTCAAGACCAGCCTGGCCAAGATGGTGAAACTCCAACTCTACTAAAAATACAAAAATTAGCCAGGCACGGTGGCAGGTGCCTGTAATCCTAGCTATTCAGGAGGCTGAGGTAGGAGCATCGCTTGAACCTGGGTGGCAGAGGTTGCAGTGAGCCAAGATCGAGCCACTACACTCCAGGCTAGGCAACAGAGTGAGACTCCATCTCAAAAAAAAAAAGTAAGTCAAGACTTCCTCTGAACAGATGCAATTGGCCTCCACATTCTACTCCCAGAAGCCTGCTAGTTTCCACTGCCTGGTGCTTCTTTCTATGAGCTCTTCCTCAACGTGTCATGATGTCTGTGGTACTAATTCTTGTCAACTCTATACTGAGGACACATGGAAGACATGCTGGTTTAGCCCCCTAAAACCCATTGCCAGCACCCTTGACCCTGGCCCTTCTCCTACTGTAGAAATTTTAAAAGGCAGGCACTTACATACATTTTCAAACTTCCTTACGGTTAACGGTTCCATAGAGCTCAGTTCCTGCCAATAGACATAAGGAGATTTCTGAGATGGCTTTTCCCTCACTGATAAGGAGAGGAAAATGACCCTCAATGAGACCTCTCTCTCTTTCCCTTTCTCTCTCTCTCTCTCCTGTATTTTCCTGCCTTGTCGTCTGGACACAACTGGATAAAGAATAGGCTTTTGGGGCTGCAGAAGAAATCTGGTAAGCATGAGAAATATAAGCCAGGAGAATTACAGAGATGCCAACCCAACGAAACACATTAACATCACAAAGCTAAGAAATGAACATGAACACTGCCTCCCACCAGGCCTCTTCTTGGTTAAACAAGAACCCTTTGGTTTCTTAACTCTTTTTGTGTGAGGGTGGGAAGGGGACGGTTGGTTTTTTTAACCCTTCAGGTTAAGTCACATTTTCTTTTACTTGCAGCCAAAATTATTCCCAACAGACACAGGGAAAAACACTACAGAGTATGTATAAGATTCTCCTTTAAGGAACAACTGTTTATTAATGACCTATTCATTGAAAATGGTGGTGAGAATACAGAATATGTATAAAGCCAAATTCCTTCACAGGATTGGAGGAAAATGAGAAGTTGTGATAAGGAGGATGCTACATGGGGGCACCCCCTGAATGTGCTTACCAGGGCTGCTGCAGAAACTCCCAGAAGGGACAAGCTGCTGTGGACTGTGGTGGGAGGGACAGGCTTCCTGAGACAACCTCATGGCCACATAAGATTTTAGTACAGTAGTTGGTGAACACAGGGACCGGAATTCCAAGCAAAGGAATGTGTGAGATATGGATCTTGGTATAATTTTATCAAACATACTGGGAAAAGCAAGTCAACCAATGTGGCTGCAAAAAGGGGTTGGTGTGCTGAGTATCATTGAGTCTTGGACACTATCCTTTTGAATGCAAAACCCATAGTTGTTAATATATGCCAAGAAGGAAAGAGAGGGCCATCGTCTCAGAAGCCAGACATCACAGGCATGACAAATCTAAGAAAATAATAATAATAGCCATTTGTTGAATACTGAAAGTGTTCATGATTATAAACATACTGTGCAAATCATTTCACGTAATTCTCAATACAATCTTACAGATAACAATTACATCTCCTATTACTGTGGATAAGAAAACTAAAGTTCAAATGTTTTTTAAAAAAAGATCACACCATTAGTAATGGACAGAATCAGATTTCAAACTCAGGTCTCTCTGATTCTGATGCTTAGTGGACAAGCTGCCCTGCCTGCGGGCCTCCCTGACCCTCTGTGTTTCCCTCGATCACAGCACCCATTGCAATGACTACCGAGCTATCACCTCCCCTAGAATTCAGACAAACTGAGGTCAGCAAATATGACTCATTCACCCTGTGACTCCCATCTCAACCCTAGTGCCTAGCAGCTTTCATGACCCATCACCTCACTGATAAATGTTTACTAAATGAATGAGTCTTTACTCTCAAGTGTTGGTTTGGCTGATAAATCAAGATAATCCCTTTATGTTTAAGGCATAGCATACAAGAAGGGGGCATGTGAAACTAAAGGTTGGATGGCTGGCTTGGACCAGCTCACCCACGAAGCTCCTTTATCACCACACAGACTCTACTCTTGCCACCTAATCAATCCAAGACTGGAAATGAGTCAGGAAATAGACATTTTACACAAGTGGCAAACGGTGGATGCATCAGCACTAGCAGGACTCATCCCAGAGCACTGGGTACCACTGCAAAATCCACAAGGGAGCAATTGAGAAGATGAGAGGGGAAAGAGGGAGCCCAAGGGAATCAGTGGGGAGATGGTCATTATTGAAGAGCTGCTTTTCATCGCCAGAGGCCAGCCTCAAAGACAGTCTGCTTAAATTGTAGCTGAGTGGGTTGAAGTCAGAGGAAAGATATTTTTGTCACAATACTCACCCAACAGAAACTCATAGTATCCAGATTGGTATTGAGCAGTTCTATGTACCAGACAACAGGGAAGCAAAGGCAGAGAAGACATGCCCTCTCCAACTCCTGTGGCCCAGTCTCATCAGACAGACCACCAAACCAACAACTATGATTCAGGGGGGTGGTTAATTTACTAAAAGCCCACTAAAGGGGTGCCAAGAATGTGCATCTCATCTATGCTTTTCTCCCAAGCTTTACTGAGCACTTCCTCTGTACGAAGTACTGGGCTAGGCACAGGGGAACAAAAAGAAAATGAGTTACAGTCCCACCATCTAAAACTTCCTGGCCAGGTGAGGTGGCTCACTCCTGTAATCCCAGCACTTTGGGAAGCCAAGGTGGGTGGATCATCTGAGGTCAGGAGTTTGAGACCCACCTGGCCAACATGGAAAAACCGTGTCTCTACTAAAAATACAAAAATTAGCTGGGCGTGGTGGTAGGTGCCTGTAATCCCAGCTACTCGGAAGTCTGAGGCAGGGAGAATTGCTTGAAACCAGGAGGCAGAGATGGCAGTGAGCGGAAATTGCACCATTGCACTCCAGCCTAGCTGACAGAGTAAGACTCTGTCTAAAAAAGAAAAAAAAAAAATATTCCTAATGGAGGAGGCCGATATATGAAGTACTATTTCCATATAATGTGGTATATGTGTGCTGGTGCTGTAGTAACAGAGAATAGGCTCAATAAGCTCAATGCAGTCCGACAGGTATCAGCCACATACGGAATTGTAAATATTCTAGCAGCCATGTTAAGAAAGAGAAAAAGAAACAAACAACATTAATTTCAATAATATTATTTCTTAAATTAATATCTAACATAGTATAATTTCTACATGAACTCAAGATTTTTAAAAATTTATAGTGCTTCAGCTTTTAAATTTAAACTAAAAGTGAATGCAATTTTAAAGTCAGCTCCTTCATGTACAAGCCACATTTCGAGTATTCAGCAGTCACCTGTGACTAGTGGCTACCATATAGACAGGGTGGATCTAGAGAAAATGACACTCGAGTTGGGTTTCCAAGAAGGACCAAGAGTTATCAATGCAATGAAGGGTGGGAATGGCATTCCAAGCAGAAGGATCAGTGTAGGGGGAGACGAAGATTAAGAGTTAATAGAAAAATGAATGTGGCAAACGAAGAGACTGGAGATACAGGCAAGGATAAGATGAGCTAAACGGTGCTTTGTATGCTGAATTAAGGAGTTAGAATTTATTCTGTAGTGGTTATGGGGAGATGTATTAGTTTTCTAGGTCTGCCATAACAAATCACCACAAACTTGATGGCTTAAAACAATAGAAATTTATTATCTCACAGTTCTGGAGGCCAGAAGTCTAAAATCCAAGAGTTGGCAAGGCCATGCTCCCTCTGAAGGCTCCAGGGGAGACTCCTTCCTTGCTTTTTCCAGCTTATGGGGGCTCCCGGTGTTCCTTGACTTCTGGCGGCATCATTCCAATTGCTCTTCACCTTCACATGAGCTGTGTCTCTGAGCCTTATCTCCCTTCTCTGTCTCTTATAAGGACACTGGACATTGGGTTTATGGACCACCTCAAATCCAGGATGATTTCATCTCAAGATCCTTAATTACTCTGCAAAGACCCTATTTTCAAATATGTCACATTCACAGGTATCAGGGATTTGAAGTTGGATAACTTTTCTTGGTGGTGGGGACAATTCAACCCACCACAGTACGGCTATTAGCAAGGGAGAGAGGCAATCAGATTTGTCTTGTAGAAATATGAGAATAATGAATTAATTTTATAAGGCACATAACTCAGGGTTTATGGTAAAACTTTATATTTAGTCCTCACTTTATATATATATATATATTCAGCATTCAGATGCATTTTTTGCATCTGAATTTTTGCTGAGGCCGAAGATCAGGCTGGTAAATATCTGAGGCAGTCCTGGGACTAGGCCCTCCTGAGTCCAAAGTTCACACTCTGGACCATCAGCTCTATGCCACTTCTATCTGAATTCTCCCTGTTATCTAGCCCATGAAGGAGCTGCTGCTTCTGCCTCCATATCACACATACATATCATGGATTGACTGTTATTTTGCAAACACCTTGCAGAGGTATAAAATGAGAAGGAAATTAAACAGCAGATGAGAAGTAGTCCTGGCCTTCAAGGTATTCGCTTTGGTTTAGTGGGGGAAACAAACTGTAAACGAATATACCCCCTGTAATGTCATCATACTACAAAGCTCAGACATACTTAACATGGGAGAGTCTTCACAGAAGAAATCATCTGTGCCCAGAAACACCCATCCATTTTGATATTTTCTCAAATTATACCTAATAACTTTGCCAACATGGATAAAAACATAATTGAGAATAATCAAAATAGAAGTGACCTCTCCTTTAGCTAGTTATTGGGATTTTCTTGTCCAAGTCTACCTTCATGAGAGTGGGGACATCTTCTCCAACTCCGCCTACTTGAGCCATGATTAGAGTGTTATTGGTTTACACAGGGTAGACACTCCAATAAGAGAAAAAAAAATTAGTCAGTTCCTTTCTGACATCCAAAATTCTAAGTAACTTTAGGAAGAGGCAACCAAGAGCTCCATATGGACCAGATACCAAACTCCCTAACATCAAAATCACTTTTAAAGATTGAGTGAGGAGATCATGAAACATATTGTAAAGACATAGATCATTGAGAGGTAATTTGACATACAGAAAAGAGCCCAGTCTTTAAAGTCAGCTCTACTGAGGATGCATCCTTTGACCTTAGGCAAATAACTTAATTTCCATCACTCATTCAACAAAAAATTATTAATGGTTCACTATACATGAGGTACTCTTTTAGGAGAGCTTGGGATACTTGTGAATGAAACCGGCAAGGAAAAAAAATTCCTACTCTCATGTAGCTTACATTTGGAAGGAGGGAAGGGGAATGAAGGAATAAATAATAAGTTATATATCATTTTATATTAAAATTAAAACCACAATGAGATACCACCTTACTCCTGCAAGAATGGCAATAAATAAATAATAATAATAATAATAATAATAATAATAGATGTTGGCATGGAGGTGGTGAAAAAGGAACACTTTTACACTGCTGATGGGAACGTAAACTAGTATAACCACTATGAAAAAAGTATGGAGATTCCTTACAGAACTAAAAGTAAAACTACCATTTGATACAGCAATCCCACTCCTGAGTATCTACCCAAAGGAAAAGAAGCCTTTATATGAAAAAAGACACTTGCACACATGTTTATAGCAGTGCAATTTGCAATTGCAAAAATATGAAACCAGCCTAAATGCCCATCAACTAACAAGTGGATAAAGAAAATGTGGTATATACACACTACGGGAAACTACTCAGCCATATAAAGGAAAAAAATAATTGCATTTGCAACAACCTGGATGGAGTTGGAGACCATTATTCTAAATGAAATAATCCAGGAATGGAAACCAAATATCATATATTCTCATTTGTAAGTGGGAGCTAAGCTATGAGGACGCAAAGGCAAAAGAATGATATAGTGGACTTTGGGGAGTCAGGGGGAGGGTGGGAGGAGGGTGAGGGATAAAAGACTGCACATTGGGTACAGTGTACACTGCTCAGGTGATGGGTGCACCGAAATCTCAGAAATCACCACTAAAAAACTTACCCCTGTAACCAAAAACCACCTGCTCCCCAAAAACTATTGAAATAAAAATAGAAAAATAATAACAACATAGGAATAAAAATATAGTAGTCAGAGTGGGCCTTATTGAGGAGGTGATATTTAAGCTAAGACCTGAAGGAGATAAAGAAGTGAGCCATGCAGTTATCCACTGAGATGGCATTATATGCAGCAGGAACAGCCAGTGCAAAACCCTAAGGTGCATTTCTAGCAGAAAGGAGGCTGATGTAGCTAAAGTAGAGTATAAGAAAAAAGACAAAAAGAAGTTAAATAAGGACAAGAGGCCATATCGTGCAGGGCCTTGTAAGCCATTGTGAGGATAATAAAGAATGCTTCTAAGGTCTTGTGTGGAGAAATGGCATGATATGACTTATGTCAAACAGGTTAATCTGACTACTGAGAATCAACCACAAGAAGAAAATGGAAACAGGGAAACCAGTTAAACTCCACTGTAGCAATAAGTGACACAGGATGGTGGCTAAGACCATAGTGAAGGCAGTAGAAGGCATGTTGAAAAACAATCCAATCCTTAGTATACGTTAATGGTATTATAACTAGATTTTCTGACAGATTAAATAATGGGTGAGAGAGAAAGAGTGGAGTTCAAGATCCCTCCAATGTCTCTTGACTGAACAGCAGCAAAAATAAAGTTGCCTTCCACTGAGATGGGGAAGGCTGAGAAAAGCAAGCTTGAAAGGGAAGATAGCAGTGTAATTTTGCACAGACTGAGCTTGGTACGTCTATTAGATGCCAGCAGCTGGAGTTCAAGAGAGAAGCCTGCACTGGAGATAAACATTTATTAGACATTGACATATACCTGGTATTATCGATCATGAGGCTGGATAAGGCTACCAAGGGAGTGAGAGTACAGAAAGAAAGAAAACAAAACAGGACCAATCCTTAAGACATTCCAATCTTTATAGGCCTGAGAGAAGAGGCAAGACCAGCAAAGGAGACTGAGTTGGAGCAATCTGTGAAGCAGGAGATAATCTAGCCTGCCTCTGAGAGGCAGGTGAAGAAAAGTGTGCCAAGGAGGGGGAAATCAACTGAATCTAAGGCCGCTGATAGTTCAGTAAGATGAGGGTTGCGAATTGAACTTTGGGTTTCACACAGAAGTCATTGATAACTTTGACAAGAAGTTAAATAGAGTTTAAGACAGAATGAGAGAAAAGGTATTGGAGACAAAGAAAAATTTTGATTTGACATTCAAGGAAACTGAGAAACTGGGTAACAGCTGGAAAGAACAGTGGGATTAAGATAGAAGAAATAAAGTATGTTTTTATACCCATAGGAATAACCCAGTAAAGAGGAGATGTTTAATAATGTACAAGAGAAATGGGAATTGCTATAGTGGTGTCCCTGAGTGGGCAAAAGAGAATAGGACATTACTATACACATAAAATAATTTGTTTTAGAAAGAAACATAGATATTCAATTAATAGTAATAGTATGAAGGTAGAATATATGGGAAAATGCTGTTAAGGGCTAAATGAGGTTGTAATTATCTGACTTTCTATTTCCTCATTTGTAAAATGGCAGCATTAGTAGGGCTGTTGAAAGGTTTAAATGAAATAATTTTTGTAAAATGATTACAATAAGTTATATAGTAGGTGCTCAGTAAATGAGTGTATGTGTAAATAATCAACATCGTGTCAGGAAAACTGAGGCTCTTATTCAATGAGAGGTTTTACATAGGTGATTTAGAGGCTTACCCAGTTGCTGAAAGAGCTTGGAGTGTGAGGGTCGAGCAGTACCACTGATGGACTCAGCTTGGTCACCAGTGTGGTGAAAGCTGCTTCAAACCTCACATGTGACCATCTGTCGTGGCTGTAACTGCCTCAGGAGAATACTAGCCTTCCTCCTTGTGCCTTCCAGATCTGACATGGTGTGCCACTCACTAGCTAGTACACTGGTTCTATTGGCAGAGTCACATGGGAAAAGGTGCCTGGAAATGTCGCTCTTGGATTCTCCAAATTGCAGCAGATTGTAGAAGGAGGTAGCAGAGATGCTGAGCTGGCATCAAGCCACCCAGCACAGTATTTATATCCACATGTACAATGAGCACACCATTCAAGACTCCAGTCTATGCAGAGTAGACAAAAGATGTCTTACAGCTTCTTAAACATTAAGCATGCCTCTAACTTCTAACTTGGAGCTGATACACATTTAAAAATATTTATGCCACTTAACTATAAACATCTCTCAGTTTAACCCTCTTAAGTAATGAATAAGCCCAAGTGTTATTCTCAGACTATGACACTTCAGCAGTAGTTCAGATCAAGCAAATATTTTTATTCCCATACTGTGTTGAAATGAGTGCAAAGCAAAGCTAGCAACAGATATTAATTATTATGAGCCTCAAATACTCACTTTGGATTCATCTTACCTTTATAAAAATTCAAAGAGGAAAAGAATTAAACATTTTGTGTCTATAAACTTTTCACTATTATTTTAAATGAACACTTTGGCTTTTCCTATGCTCTCCTAAATTGGTATCTCACCTGCAGTGGAATTTTCTGGTTCGGATGACCCCTGTGTGTTGTGGGGTTTTGACTAGTAGTTATTGAGCAGGTACTTTGTAGCATGCACTGCCTTAGGTACTTTAAATGCTCTTTCTAATTTAAACTTCTCAGCTACCTTTAGGATGAGGTATTGCTGTTTGCATTTTTCTGATGTAGACACTGAGACTCAAGGAGTTGAAATCATTAACCTAAGGATCCACACTTACAAGTGAGGGAGCTAGAACTCAAAGCTACTTCTACTGAGTCCTAAGCTCACAGTTTTAACTACCACTATACAACCTTGATTTCAGTGCCAGGAAAAGTTTGCCTGCGTGCTTTTATTGCAGAGAAAGATAACCTTTTCCTTTTTTGACTGGACAGCCAGGAAATTCATGCACAAATTTATTGCACAGTGTCATTAACTCTGGCTTAATTTGACATGGTTTCTAACTTCTTTTTTATTTCTATAATCTTTTCCATGTATGTGTGTTTACATTTGTGATGCAATTATTACCTATCATTAAATAATACTATAGATGTATATGTACATGTCTTCATTTATCTTATCATTGATCTATTAGAAATTATCCAGAACAATAAGAGAGCATCCCAAGTGATGAGAAAGATGAGAGTTTCTTTTAATTTCAAGGCTAATTTAATATTTTATTTATAAATTATTAAGTTTCTGATTATTATGCATATTATCCATATGCATGCCTAGAGTGTTGCCTTCTTAAAAGTCTTTTAAGAAAAAAAATATGCACACAGGCAATTCTATGATAAATAATGCACATTGATCATAAGTACCCGTTCTGAAAACCCGTTAGATACATTGATTTGCTTTTAAAAGACAATCTGCTGCTGATGGAGCAAAGTGATTCACTACTGGCAAGAATAATGAAAACAGATACAAACTAAATTAGTCTCCAGGCATCCCAAGAACAATGGAAAAGATTAAAGAGTGAGTGGTATAGTGAGAATCAGATTATATCTGCTTATACTACTGAGTTGGTGACTTGATAACCATTAGATGAACCATTCCACCAGAACTAGCTGATTGTTAGGACATCCTGCAATCATCCATTAATAGCAAGCATACCTACAGAAATTTAGTTCAAAGAGTGCCTGAGTATGGAAGAAGTAGACTCTTGGAAGTGATCTTGGAAGTGATTATATCTCCAACGTTCAACCACAGTTTCCTAACTGAATTCAGACTTGTATTCTAGAGTAGCGTCCTTATGTCTAAATCTTGCATGGTTCTCCGAGATATCTACTAAAATTGGAGCTCTGTGTTGCTCTTGCTTGTCCTCTCTGACATACTGGAGTCTGTCTGTGAGGCCTAGCCCTGTGACAGGGGCCCTGAATAGCTTTCTGTGACATAACTGCTTTTCAAGTAACACCTAACCTTAAATTCACCATCTCTGAGGCCCACCCTCAATTTAATGCCTCAGTAATTTTCCTTAGACCCCCTGTAATCTCTTCATGCCAGTGTTTACTCATTGCCTAGACTGTAAACTTTAGTTATTGTTCTCCCTTTGGACACGTCACTTTGTCCCCAGCTGGAACCTCTGCCGTTAGCAGCTGCAACCAGCCCAGATCCTCAAGCCCTGATTCTGCCTGAGACTCAGTTCCAGTGACAGTCCACACCCTTCCCTGTCTCCTTTGGTCAACCATGACCACAGATTCCTTAAATATGACTCTTAGGGGTTTTATAACCGAACATTTGCATTTCATTTTAGGTATGTCTATGATGTATTTCTTCATCTTTTTGTGCAAATTGTATCATGTTCAGTTTCTAGATGAACATTTAACTTTTTAAATAATATACAGTTCTCCTGTGAGTCTTTTCACTCTCAATGAGAATGTGTCTTTCCTACAACTGAAATATCCATCTGTGCTCCTGCCTAATAGGCTGTATTAGTCACAGTGTATAGATTTGAATGGAGCTTTCAAACTCTCTATGGATATGGAGCATCTCTCCCTCTGAGAGATATGGGGATAATTCAAGTTTGCTCAGGTCTTCTACACTTGGAAGTTGACTGTATTCTTTTCTCTTCACAAACCTCTCTTGTAAATATTTCTCTCAAACCTGATCCCAGTTAGGTCCAAAGTTAACTATTCCAAAATAACCATGTTCTGTATCCTCTCTAAAATGTACTGATTTGTGTCTCTGTGCATCTGTTTCACCAAAAGTTTAAAGTAGGCAACATTTCAATTTAGAGCAAAATTGGAAAGAAAAGAAAGCCCTAAGTGTTTACGCGATATTACACTAATCCCTCCTTTTTGTTAAGGATGACTTAATCTATAATTGTAGGTACACATTTGCTTCCTCCGTCACATACTTCAGCCTACCACACAGAGCTCATCATTCACCAGATGAAGTTATTTCCATCTGACTTTTAACACTATTCTTGACGTTTTACAGATTAATCAGTGCTTTCAATACCTTCATTAATTACATTCTGGTAGGGATCTATAGAATAATTGTCTTTTGATGTCTGGAATCCCAAGCAAATCCCACTGTAAATAAAACTTTGTCACAATAAACCCTACACTGCCTCCTAACTTAGTTACAGCTGTGGATCTTAAATTAAAAATCTGGATGTTATAATTTGATTATAATGCAGGAACTTGAATTCAGGCACAGGTGCCATGATGAAAATATCAGAGTGCAACTAGCTTCTAGCAATATGAGAAAACATTATTGAGCTACTTATGCATGGACAGAATCTGCCCTGAAAACCTGGCAAATCTTCATAAAAGCCAGGAGTACAACCAAGTTAGCACCACTAAAAGCAGAGCCCATGGCTTGTACTCCAAAGCATGCACTGTGGGCAATGCCATTACTGGTACACCTGCTCCAACCAGCTGGCAAAACTGAAGTGTGTCTTTTGACTCAGCAAAGTCAACCCAATGCCCCCAGACATCTGAAAGCTACCAAAACATTGATATTTATTAAGGAAGATTTTGCTAAGGACCTGGATCTACATTTTCTCATAATCATAATAGTGTATTTCAAACACGACTCTCCCATAGCAGTATTAAAATAGAATAAGTCTTAACGAGTCACATCAGACCATGAGGCAAAAGCACTACTGTCTTCAGCATCATTCTGATGGACATTTCTGCCTAAGGAGCTCTGAGCATACATTAACACTATAAAATCTGGCACAGACTCAAAGATTCACTGTGAAGGGTACAAAATGGAACTTTACTGTCTATGGGCTGATTAATTGGACTATATAATTCCATAATTAAAATGCCAAGTCAAATTGGTCTTCGGAATGGCAATTCTTTTGTGGAAACCCAACCACTACGAAACTAAAGTACAGCTCTCCTCTCTCCGAAGAAGGGGTCCTCTCTGGTGGAAAACGTGGCATTTGTAGAACCGCACATGGAACAGTGAGGGAGGAAAGAGGACTATCTGTAACCAATCTAGTTATCCAAATCAATCCTAAAGATTAAAATAGTGACCTTTGTGAGAACCACATCACCCTAAATCTAGGGTCCCATTGAGTTAGCTTTTCAAGTGCAATTGTTCATCTCGATAAACACTTATTGAGCATTCCAGATAATACAACAGTATGTAGAAAGGTTTATAAAAAATAACTCTTGACTCCAAATGTTGCAGGTGAGATTTCTTTGGAAACAGACTACAAGACAGAGACTTGCATGCAGGAAGTTTGTTAAAGTATACAAAGTGGGATTGATACACAAGAGGGAGTGAGGAAAGCAAGACTATGCCGGGGGGAAAGTTAAACAGCAATGTAGTCACAACAAAGGCTTCAGACGATCCCACAGAGGGCAAAGGTGATGGTTTGACCCCCTCAAAGTTTCTCAAATTGAGGCAAGGCAGCCAGGTCTTTATAAATCATATTGACCAGCCACTGGGTATGGACAAGGTGACTCTCTTCAGCCAGTGGAAAATTTGAAAGAGAAAGTCAAAGGAATCTGTCAATTACCAATATTTCCAATAATTGGGAAATAGGCATATCCATCTTGGAAGCAGGCAGGATGATCTGAGTGCCACACCACAGCGTGAACTACATCAAATAAGAGTTCAGGCCACCTTTTGTTTCTGTATCAAGTGGAGGGTCTAGTGATTTTTATGTCACCCAATCTAACACTACAGGAGCTACGAGAACCTAAAATAAGTCACCTAATTTACAACAGAGCAATAAAAGTTTTGCTGTAATTGTGACTAATTCTTTTTTCCTGGAGAACAGTTTCTCAAAATCATCCTCTAAAGGAGGAAGAAGCAGACTCATAATCTAAGCAAAATAAACTAAGTGTGAAATCAGCAGTGCTATAGGGTAGAGTTTGCCTAATTCTCCACTTCAAATTCAGGATTTCCCTGGCAGGGCATCATCCTGCACATGAGAAGCAAATGACTGCACAGCATCCTGAAATCAGAACCCCTGCTACCTGTCCTGCTAAAGACCAAAGAACCAGGAAAATCAAAGCCACTAACATTTTCTGAGCACTTACTGTGTGCCTGGTACTGCTATGAGTGTGCTACATGTATTATTACCCATAATCCCCAAAGCAACTAAATGAGGTAGGTACTGTTTTTTATATTGCCATAATTCAGAAGAGGAAACTAATTTACAGAAAAATTAAAAGCTGTTCAAGTTCGAATGCATGGAAAAGCCCAAACTCTAAGTTAGCAGATCCAAAGAACATCTAAAAACATTGTTGTTTTGGATATTCTCATTTCATCCCTAAAGACACCCTCTGCAGCCTTCTGCATCCCAGATGCTGATTTCTATGAATTCCATCCACAGAGCTCCCTTGTCCCCTAGTTTCCAGTTCGGTTCACCAAAAAGAGTTACCAGCAAGAGATCAAAGGGTATAAAGAGACTGAGATCGAGATATTTCCTGACTGATTTTTTTTCCCTTCTGGGCCACAGATTGGCAGTGACTCTTTTCCTCTACCAAAGGTTATTTCTACAGCTAGAGATGTCTCTGGGTTCCAATAACACCACTTCCTCTTTCCCCTTCAGACTACCATTACTGGTTTTGAGATGCTTCTTCATCTATTGTTCATGTCCCTTAACCCTGTCCACAGTGTTTCAAATAGGCCCTTTATTAAGCATGCCTCAAATTCCCCATTTAAGAATGTCATATGTTTCCTTCTGGGGCCCTGGTGTATTCAGGAATGTAGCTGGATCTGCTATGCAGTGACATATACTTCGTTAGAGAGGACCTGGGTCTCATGGACATACAAGACACTGATAAATTTCTCCACTAAGACAAGGTGATCTTAATACACAGACAGCTCCTTTGTCACTGAGGATATCCACAGAGATGGGAGAAGAAAAAACAGAGCAAAGGCAAGCGAGCAGCCAACCTGGCAACCGGTGTTTGTTCAAAGGTGAAATGCTCCATCATAGAGAGAATGTGGCTGAAGAAATGATGAATGTGGACAAGGGTGTCGAAAAAGAAACTAGTACTAGATACTGGGGTCGTATGGCCACAGAATAAGAATGTAGTGAGGTTGAATGTAAATGGGGGGAAGTTAACTATATTTCTCATTTTCCCTTCAGCATTTGTTACTGCTGACAGTAAAATGTACTTGCTAATTACAAGCTTCTGGTCTCTTCTAGTTTAACACATAATCTCTTTGAGGTAATTGGCCTTTCTGGATTCCTTTCTCCTTCAGTTCTCTTTCTCTTCTCCAGACATTGGATAGAAGGTGATGTTTGTGTTATGTCATGGGGTGGGGTAGGCAGTTGTGGTGCTCTACTTCTTGTAATGGGCTTCAGGGCTCATAACAGCTGCTGCAGAATGTGTGAGCTGGTATCACTCCTATGTAGTCAAGGTCCATTGGTCTGCCTACAGGGATGGCTGGTGTCTGGATCTGAGCACTCAGCAAGGGTGGTCTGCCCTGCAGCTCTCCACTTCAGAGTCTTTTCACTCCTTGACTCAGAGACACCCCTGAGGAACTCTTCAACCAGTACCTACAGCAGCCCTCTGTGGCACACAGTAATATCCTGACCTCCTCCATGCTAGTGTGGACTCTGGAGAGCCAAGGGTGCTATCTCAGTCTTCCTGGCCTGAGCATCTTCCTCCACCACTTCTACTAACGACTTGGGTTTGGGTCCATAGTACCTAAGACATCAGCTGAATTTGGATTCTCTCTGAGGAGCATGAAGTCTTCTAAACTAGGCCAAAGGCCAAGAGGTCAAAGCATGCAGATCCGGCTCTAGGATTTTACCAAACTCCAAACTGATGTGGGTAGTTTGCTATCTGTTGCATTCCTGTTCCTTCCAAGGTATGGCCCAATGGAGGTGGAAGTCTCACAGGGTAACGTCAGCTCTCACCTCTCACCCTTCTCAGACTCTTTCCCCAGATTTCTCCTCTCAGTACTAAAGTAGTTTCCCATTGTCCTTCTCTATAATTGAGAGGTATCTTATCATATCTCCTCTTCTCTTCCAAATATTCTCTGGTCTCTTCTCTTTGCTGGAAAGAATCAGCCCAGACATGATTTTTCACACTTAGCACTATTGACATTTTGGACCAGAAAATCCTTTGTTGTGGGCACAGGCAGGGATATCCTATGCTTGTAGTATATTTGGCAGCATCCCTGGTCTTATCCACTAGATACAACTGAAAATGTCTCCAGATATTACTAAATGTGCCCTGCAGGCCCAAAATTACTTCTGGTTTAAAATTACAAGGTAGAATTAATAGAAGAAGAGTTCAAGGGGTAAATACAAGAGTAACAAAAGAAGGTAAGGAAAGAAGGAAAAGAGGTAGGGAGAGAAGAAAGGAGGAAGGAAAATAAATCAAGATGTATTTCAAACAATATTCTGCCACTGGCGATTCATATTTTCCACTAAGGTCACTTAATCTCACCTGTTTGTCACTCCCTTCCAGGAAGGTAGAAGCTACATTCTAATGGAGAATCTGCTTGTCCATCAACTTCCTCTTTACTCACCCTCATATCCTACTGAGGCAACTCACTACCACTTTCTAAACCACATTGCCTTGCCTGCAAATAAAGGGCATGGGACAAGATCGTTTCTAAACCTTTCTCCCAACTCTGCTAATCTACAATTCTGGTGCAACACTTCTCTGTTGAAAAACAATAACCTAAATGGTCATTCTCTTCTTGTGTTTATGGGAGCTTTAAGAAGCAAACACATAAGATTAAGGTGACTTTCTTATACACACAACCATTATCATTTTATTTTCACAGTCAATTTTTTTTTTTTTTTTTTTTTTTTTTTGCCTTTTCTCAAAGCTTCCAGGGTAAGTGTCTAGAAAAAAATATATCTTTGTCATCCTGAAATAAATGGAGGCCTAACTTCAGTTGACGGATAAGACTATACCAAGAATTCTGAATGGTGTATGCCTGACAATGATTATTTGGGCCATGTTCAAGGGACCGCAGTAGAAATCCTTCATTAGCATCATGACTTTTTCATTATTGCTGGTGTCAGGAAGGAAAGTGTTGCAAGTATTTGGGGGATAGGGTTTCAACATTTGTCAAATGCAATTACCCAGACGTTTTAGCTCCACAGTTGATTGGAATGCTATCTTCAACTTCCCATAACACCCAGTAAGTAGAAAAGGAAGCAGAAGGGTAGTTCATAAAATAGATACAGGAATAACAACATCATTTTTAAATTAGAATGACATGAATGAGTTTGTAATACTTTGAAACCACATAACCCTGAGAGAGCTAAAAGGTCTATTAGAGATAATGAGGCCCGTAGATGTGGCATTCCAATGAAAAGGAATGAGGCAACATATACATGAATCACAAAACAGAATGCAATCCAAATACAGTTTTAAAACCACAAATGAAATGTTGGCTTAAAGCACTGTATCTCTCTGCATGAAACACAGAGAATTAGGTGCTGAATCTCACTGCTTCAAGGACTAAAGCTAACCAGCTCTTGAGGGGAAGGATGAAATAGGTGAGTTTCCCCTGAACATTATCCCAGACATCTGCCACTCTGGAAACGGACCAACAGTCCTCCTAATGATCACTCTTCCAATGCAATTTTCAGACACATCACTTGCCACAGAACTTTCATTTCTGCTATATCCTAGTACTGAAAAATGTTAGCTGGGCTTCCAGTTTTGTGGCTGCTTTAAAAGCTGTTACAAGTCAGGAACTGTTTGGGACATTAAAAGATACTTAGAACACAGGGTTTTCCTGGGAGTCTATTCTCTGTGATAAAGGAATGAGGATTTGCTGAAAAGGAGTGTTGCTGCTATCGGCCAGCAGCATCCAGCATCCGTAATCCAGGATTATCCCTTTCTCTTTACTTGGGATCATGATTGCCCTCACCATAAGGTAAGTCAGTATAAGAGAATTTCTTAGGAACCCCAGGGCATCCACAGAGTCACAACCATGTTGCTAAAATGGCAAAATATTTAGGTGGAAAATGCCAACTTCATTTTTAAAAAAGGCAAGCAAGAAATTCCCTAAATTCAAATTAAAAAAAAAAAAAATCTCTATTAAATAAATGTCAGTGTCAAATGTCACAAACTGGGAGCCCCATAAGCTAAATTTAGAGTGCAGATGTTACCAAGTTAGTTGTGATGCAAAGAATGTTTTAGAAAAGTTGAATTTGAATGCCATTAGAGGGGTATATACATCCCTCCTCCCCTCTGACTCACTGTTCCCTGGCTCTTATACTGACCCACATCAGTTTTTTTTGTTATTTGACTAGCCCCTGAAGGTACCTGTGTTTGTAAGCCTGTGTTTCTCAGGTTTCTTAGTTGCATACAATAAAATCCAAGCAGATAAAAAGCTTTTGTTACAGGATACTAGGTGACTCATAGAATCACGGAGAGGGCCAGAGGTACAAACTAAGGAGTTACCCAAGCAAGAACAATACTCACCACAGAATCAGAACTGGACACAGCAGGCTCCGTCATGTTTTCCTCCAAAGATGACCACTCCCACCGCTGCTCTGTGCAGAAGGTTGACCCCCTCCTGCTGCAGCCTCACTTGGCTTACTTCCAGGTTCAATTTTGCTTGGCAAAGCCAGGATCTCATGCCTTCCACTGTGAGATTTTACTTAATAATGTGGATTTTAAAAATAAGATGTATCTACCTATTAAGTTATAAAATTCTAAAAGAAATGTTTTCAATCCTCTGTGAAAAGGGTTTTACTATCAAAGTAAAAAAAAAAAAAAAGAAGAAGAAGAAAGATTTCTTGTTTAACTTAGTGAGACCTTTTTTCAAATGTTAAAGGGGCAGCATTTCACCACCTGACTTCCTAAAATGTGACATTTGAAATATAAAGCCACCAAAACAATATAAAACTCAAATAAATAAAAAGAAAATTAATCAAACAAGTACTAAAATATGGAGCCAAAAAAAGATATAGTAACAAACTTAGGCTAAGAGTAGCTACTATAACTTCTCAGAAAATAAACATATTTCCCGGCGGCCAAAGCAAAATGAGAAAGTTAGGATGTTACATCATTCTTATTGTTCAGTAAAAGAACATGCACTGGTTTACCAGAGAAATACGCCTATTTCATAGTTTTGAACTGAAAAAACATTTATCATAATGTACGTATAGTGAACAACAAACTGATGGTGTCTTTGAAAATGATTTTACAAAAGCTTATCACTATAGCTCTATTTATGGGCATTCTTTATTTCAAAGTTTAAGGAGTAAATTTAAATTGCAGTTTTCTCAAGGCACTTATATAGAGAATCAGAGTAATAAATTCCAGTAGGTGGCTCCTCATGGTGTGCTTCAATGTCATGATAAAGCCTTAAAAATCTGATAAAAATAAAGGGTTCAACTTCTCTGATACTGACATACCAATTTTCTCAGCAGGACTTTTAATGAACGATGTATAACAGTCAAATTCAGACTGAAGTCCCTCCATGCAAGTGCCCTGTGCTGCTGATTGCAAGGAGATGCTTAAGTTCTTAAATGAAGACACCATCACTAGTATTTTACCAAGGAAATTAAAAATGGTAAGTTGTTGTCTGACTTGTATACAGGCAGTACACTGCAAAAGGAGAAAGTGTTGTTGCTGTTCTTATTGTTGTTGTCATCTTCCCAAGCAGTAGTTTTGAATTCATTTGAATACTTGAACAAGGGTTTGATGAAACTACTGGAGTTCTGCATGTAAATCACAGGATACATAACCAGGCCTGGATCTAGGATTTAAAAGAACAAGTTATAGTCTTAGTTCTCTGAAGTCTGTGTGATGTTTGTGACTTGTTCATTCCCCTGAGGCCAAAGGAAAATGGGGTAAGGCTGAGGTTGAAATTGACCTTTCGAACGAGACACTGTATCAGTTTTCTGTTGCTGTATCACAAATTTCTCCAAAACTTAGTGGCTTAAGACATTTATTATCTCTTAGTCTCATTGGGTCAAGACTGTGGGAACAGCATAGGTGGATCCTCTGGTTCTGGGCTTCTTACAAGGCTGAAGTCATCTCAAGGCTTACCTGAGGATAGGTTCACTTCTGAGCTCACTCAGCTTGTTGGCAGGATTCAGTTCTTCAAGGGCTGTTGGACTGAGAGTCTCAATTCCTCACGAGTTGTTGGTCTGAGGCTTCTCTTTCTTCCTTTCCATGAGGTTTCCTTTGTAGGGTAGCTCACAATATAGGAACTGGCTTCATCAGAGCAAGGGAGAGGAAAAGAGAGTGCTAGCAAGACTCAAGTAACTCAAGCTTTTGCACCTTAATCTTGGAAGTAACACCCTATCACCTTTGCTATAGTATTCTATCTGTTAAAATCAAACAACTAGGTCCATCCCACACTCACAGAGAGGGAATACACAAGATTGTAAATACCAGAAGCAGGGATCATTGGAAGCTATTTCAGAAGCTGCCCAGCACAGGCACAGACACAGTAACCTGGGAGCTAAAACAAAGGAAAGTCAGTTACTGTGGGAAAAGCTACAGTCATGGTTTTTAAGCAAATTTAATGGTTAAAGTCTTTTCGAACAAAATATTTAAAACAGGTAAAAGCAGGGTTATCCTCCCTAAAGCATTGAGTAAGGTTCAGGGCATGATGGACACTCATCATAATGCAGCTGCAGCATCGGCCCAAGGCCGGGTTCCTTGCCTCCTGACACCCAGGGGCTTGGGCACAGGCTGGCAGCATTGTAAATGGGTGCCCGCAATGGCCTGATATGAATCACTGCCAGAAGAAGAAGGGAGAGCTGCTCTAATGGAAGATGGGAGCAAGCCATCTTCCCACATAGTTTTTCTCATCCCCTGTGTCAGCCAAAATAATTATGGGTAAACAATATATCTTTAAAAACTTAAAGGAAAATCAAACATTTATTGAACCTATGAAACCTAGAATGCCACCAAAAATAGTGTGAAAATCACAAATGGAAGAGTTAAGTCACATGCAGACAAAAAGTAGAGATTTAAGAAAGTCAAATATGTCTTTCCAATGGGAAAGGCTAGGCAAATGGGAAGCTGTGAGAGTGGAATTTGGTGAAATGAAGCATCAGGACCAGAATGGAATGGGAAGAGATAGAAAACCAGATCAGAAGCATGTCTGACACTCTCAGCTCAACTGTTGGGAACACGGCTTATCTAGGAGAACATTCTTGAAGCAATGAAACTACACTGGACAGAGGTGAGCTTTTTTTGGGTAACCATATGTCCTGATTTTGCAAAGGCAGTCCTGGTTTGTGCTTGTGCTTTTATTAGTAGTCCTCTTTTCCATTCTCAAAAATGTCTCAGTTTGGAAAAATAAATTATCTCTAACTTTTCTGAATAACAAGTTTAAGCAACATACACCTTTAAGGATTGGGTTTTTTTAAACTTGCCTTACTCATCATTTTCGCCCTTTAATTTCCTTTTGAGCAATCCCTTTTTAATGATTAATTCTGTGCTCAATAACATCTTTCATTCTCTTCTACTAAAACATTTTACAACTTTCCATTTAGGATTGGGGTGTAGTTGGATAGTCAGAGTTAGAATCTTTCAACTTGAAGTAATCACAAGGTTACCTAGTAGTTAATATCAGCAGAATTTTTATCCAGATCAAAACATTTAAGTGCTAATTGGCTATATATCACAAGGATTTAAGCCCCCATAACAGGAGAAGATGTTATGGATCTTCTGGATGAGACTTTAAAGAGAAACATCAAGACATAGCCTCAGTTAAGACCTGTGATGACTATTGTGGGGTATAGACAGAAGGATGCTTACTTGATAAGTTAGGGAAAGGCTTATTCATTAGGCCTTAGCCTATATTCATTTTTGGAATCTGAGCTGGGGTGGAAACATTCCAGTATGCATTTTCATTATGTTAATTTTTATCTCTTGTTCAATAGCTATATTCTCCTATGAATTTGTGAGTCAGATGCTCTTGAATTTGGGTATCCCAGGCAAGGAAGCTAAGGACAAGACACAGTGGGGTGAATTATAGCTTCCAGGGTTAGTAATAGACACTAGGCAAAGTCATAAAATCATCTGGGACTCAGTTTCTTCATGTATGAAATGGAGGTTTTAAGCCAGGCAGTCTAGATATTTTTTTCAAATCCAGTTGCAAACTCCCATGTTTACAACAGTGCATTTGATCAAACATTTTGAACTACTTCCCCATGCTGCAAAACGTACAGGTTCTGGAACAAACATAGATTCAGTCTTTTTCTTCTAGGAGGTTACAGGTTAGTGGAAAAGATGTATTGTGGGATATTAAAATGTTGGTAGTAAACTTAGATTTCTAAGAAAGTCATAGAAGAAGTAACTGGGTTGGTCTGGGGTAATCAGATAAAGCTCTCTAAAGAAAGGAGCAACAAAACTAACTCTTTAAAAACATATAGAAGTTGGCCAGGCATGGTGGCTCATGCCTGTAATCCCAGCACTTTGGGAGGCCGAGGCGGGCCAATCATGAGGTCAGAAGATCGAGACCATCCTGGCTAACACAGTGAAACCCCGTCTCTATTAAAAATAGAAAAAAATTAGCCAGGCATGGTGGCAGGCACCTGTAGTCCCAGCTACTCAGGAGGCTGAGGTAGGAGAATGGCATGAATCCAGGAGGTGGAGCTTGCAGTGAGCCGACATCACATCACTGCACTCCAGCCTGAGTGACAGAGCGAGACTCCATCTCCAAAAAAATACATATATAATATGTGTGTGTGTGTGTGTGTGTGTGTGTGTGTGTGTTAACCAGCAAAAAACAGATGAAGAACAACATTCTAGACAGAGCAAGCAGCGTGCATGAAGTCTCAGAAGTATAAACAGCACCTTGGAATAAGGATAATCAAGTCAGTTCAGTAATAGAAGTTTATAGAATCAGGTTGAAATATTCTGTAGACGCTGGATTATGCAAAAACTTAGATGCATGCTAAGGAAGGTGCATGATGCCCTGTACCGAAGGCTGAGCTCTTGAAAGACCTTAAGCAAGGGAGTTACATGCTCTTATGTAGATCTAAACCAAACGCAACTCAACCTGGGTCTCTCTTCCAGACAAGTGTCTCTTGAATGATTAACAAGAAACCAGGATGAACTCAAATAAAGATTCCAGGGCCAATACAATGTTCAAAAAAGTATACCTGAGAGAAGTACAGGGGACTGAAAAGCCATCTAACAGGTAACATAATAGGAAAGGTCTTTACTTTGACCAAATTGGTATCAAGAAATACAAAATATTAGAATTAGAAAGAACGTTCAGGTTGATTATGTCCAACCCTTTCAGAGAAAAGGAAACCGAGACCTTGGGAAGAGAAGTCACTTGGTCCTCAACAACTTACCTCTCTTTTCATCATGTTCGACCTTCAGTTTCACGAGGTTTGTGATCAGAGTAAAAGCCCTCTTGTCTGGCTTAGTTGATACCTTCAGACAGTCAATTATTTGAAAATAATAAAGTAGACCCTCCAAAATACACATATACACTTTGATATTTTAACTTAAAATGTATAGGTGTACATTCACTCTCCAATCTTTCTATGCAGATTCAAGGTGTTCCTTTGAATAGATAGATACACAGTAGATACACAGGTAGAGTACTCTATCTTCTTTCTACAACAAAACATAACCATCACACACCATGTAATATTTACAATTTTGGCTTAAAGTAAAGCAAGAGGTTGAAGATACTTGCAAAGGAAGTAAAGTAAGCATCCTCCCAATTATTTTTTCTAATCCTCTAAAGTGGTCTTACCTCTAATCCAAAAGCAATTTTCTTTTTATCAACTCATCTTTATCAATGATTTTTAAATCATTCAACTTATTTTTTAAAGAAATTATATTCCCTTTCCGAAAAAAATCATTACCTTAAATTACAGATTATAGTATAATGAATACAATGACATAGAAAGGTTTGGAACTAAGCACAACTGTGTCTTGGTAAGCACGTCACTCAATTTCTGAGAGGAGAGGTGTGAGAGAGGACCAGGTAATGGCCCAGAACCTAGTAGTGGGCAGCACATGGTCATCTATGTTTTAGAGAGAAAGGATTGAGTTGATGTGCTAAGTAGGATAAGCAAAGATCAGTTAAGAGAGCTTCTGATGAATTTATTTTGATAGATGCATTCAATATTCTGAGTTGTGATTCTGGAAAGATCAGGGGTGAGTGTTTTCTTGTTTACCTGATGTCACTGCTCACATCTTAAAAACTTGATTCTCCAACATAATTATTCTGATGTTTGATGCAACTCTCCTTATATCATTCAACTGAAAAGAGAAGCTATCTTTCCACATGGGCTATGAATATAAAGAAAAAGAATTCTACACATCATATTGACCCAACATTGACTGATAAACAGAAGGAGGTTTTAAAAAAAAAAGGGATTTGTATTACAAAGTATTCACTATTGATTCATTTAAGTTTCCTGTTCTTTTTGTATTTTTTAGATGAACATCTTAGATAGCAAAGTCAAACTTTATCCAAACAAGATTAGATACATATCAATATCTCTGTTTTATTCAAGCACAACACTACAACTGATAACTTGAAAAATGCAGTGTCTTTATCTGGGTGAACAGCATAGG
Source organism: Rhinopithecus roxellana (assembly GCF_007565055.1). Taxonomy (NCBI): domain Eukaryota; kingdom Metazoa; phylum Chordata; class Mammalia; order Primates; family Cercopithecidae; genus Rhinopithecus; species Rhinopithecus roxellana. Next base: position 107,575,824 of record NC_044563.1, read on the forward strand.
TCTGTGACATGGTAAGTTCATTACTTGTGAAAGGCTCCCCAGTCACTTCCCTTGTTCCCAAACAATATCTGGTTTGAAGTTTTGGTGACTGGGTATTTATAATTAGCAAAAAGAAAACATGCTGCGCTTCACCTTCAGCAGCAACAAACTCAGAAGAAGGCAACATGTGGCACGTATTCTCCTGGTTCCTAAAACCCATGTGTACCTTTGAATTTCTCAATTTAAAGGCAATATTGAAAAATGATATGTTTCCATCAACAAGGGAAACAAGATAACAGAGTATTCCAGAACTAAAAGATAGGTGCTCTGGAGAGAGACTAATGGTGGGTAATTTGGCCTGAGGAAAAAAGACCAGCTTTTAGGAGGAGTGTCATCAAATTCTATAATTAAGAATTTGACAATTCAAAATCTAAGCAGAAAGCAGAGGTTGTCTCAACAAAACACATTTTCTTATTAACAATAATTTATGCTGAAAGAACCTATATATTTGAAAAATCTGTCAAATAACTCTAGGGTAGGAAGTGGGTTTGGTTAGGCAAGGTAAAACAAATGTTAGAGGGAAACAATAGGTACAATTCTCAATTCCTGTTTAACTTTAAGGAAATTGATGAGAGGGATAAGCCTACTAAAGTTTGTCAAAGATCCTGTCGATAACATGGCCCCTGGATTCATTTAATTAACATTTTTATATGTTTACTATATGCTAGCTTCTGTGCTTAGGTATTAGAAGTACAAAGATGGAAAATAATAATAGTTAACTATTTTTTAATACTCTGTATATACTCAACACTGAGTATAATAATAGTTTAGCAAGTTATTATTGTTTAATTCTAACAATCCTAGGAAGTATGTATTATTATTAATATGTATCTTTAGAAGATAAGAAAATAGACTTTTCCAGGGTCACAAAATTAGAAAGCAACAGCCTGGATTTGAGCTTGAAAAACATTAAGCCAAAGACTAACTGTATAACACTCTTCAATATCACCTCCAAGACAAGGTCTTGCACTCAAAAAGCTTGCTACTTACTGAGTGCAGGATAAGCAAGATTTGGCTAGGAAGAGAAAACCAAGGAAGAGAATAGCAGGAAAAAACAACAGTAAGTGTTTCAAAATGACATGTCCAACCTTATTATACCAACATTTTCCACTAGGACATGAATGGAGCCCATACTAGAATTGTCTGAACAACAAGAAAGTAAAGAGGTTCATTGAAGAATACACCGATTACATGTTTAAAAAAAAAAAAATTTTTGATTCAGTTCCTGAGCACCTAACTAAATGTACTCTTTACCAGTCAATATTTTTCTTCCAGAGTTTCTTACTAGGGAAATTGCCATTCGGAAAGTAACAAGTTAGCAGGGAAATAGCAAATAGCTAGGAGCCAGGACTAAATCACTTCACAATGACATACATCACAACATCATGTTGTACAACTTGAATACATACAATTTATATTCGCCAGTTATACCTCAATAAATCTGGGGAAAGTTAGTTAATAAATTAATTTTTAAGACACATATTTTAGATGCAACTGTGCCATTTACATAATGTATGACATTGGGAAAGGTAACTTGGCTTCTCTGAACCCCTGAGATTTCTTCACCTGTGACATGAGAACTATGTATTCTTTCTAGAAATATGAGTTATGGACTTACCAAAAAAAAAAAAAAAAAAAAACCAAAACACCAAAATTAAGATGCCAACCACTAGAAAGAGGCGATAACAGTGTCCACCCAGAAGGTTGTTATAAGACTCAAATGAGGTTAAGGAAAGGTTGTTCAGTCATTTGGAAATGCTTGATATTCACTGAGCCAGGTGCTAGAGATATTAATACAATAATGAACAACAAAGCTTAAGCTGTAGTCTCCAAATACATGAATACAGAACAATATTAGAAGTTTATTACTACTAAAGAGAGAATAAAACTAAAACTGGGTAACACTGTAAGAGTGACAAAGGGGAGGGGATGGCTTTAAATAGATTTGTCAGGAAAGGACTCACTGAGGAAGTGACATTTGAGCTGAATCCTGAATGATGGAAGGGAGTTGGCCATGGAAAGATCCAGAAGTAGCCAGTCTGGGCAAAGCAAGCAGCAAAAGCAAAGTCCCCAGAACAGAAACCAGATTCTCAGAAACAGAAATGAAGCTACTGGGCCAGAGCACAATAAACAGGGGGACAGGGTGGGAAGGAGAGATTAGAGAGAGAGGCTTGGAACTGATTTCCCATTGCTTTGAGCACAAGGAAAGTATTATACCCAACTGTAATGGACACCAGTGGAGAGCTTTGAGCAAGCATGCAACACAACTTGATGTACACTCTCAAAAATTCGCTCTGGCTGCTGGGAGAATGGGAGGGGTTGAGCAGCCAAAAGTGAAAGCCAAGCTCAAGAAAGAAATAAGGGTGTCTTAGACCCAAGTAATAGCAGTGAGATAGAGGGACATAGACAGTGTCTTTCCATGTATTATCAAAAAAGTTAAGTATGTTGTTGATGGTTTGAATATGGGGTAGGATAAGGAGGAAAAGGAAAAAATCAAAAATAATATCTTGTTTGAAGTTTTGGTCACTGGTAGTTTGTGGTGCCACTTACTGAAATGGGGAGGAGAGTTCTACTTTGGCCATGTTAAGTTAAAGATACTTCTTAAATACCTTGAAGATATTTTAGTGGAGTATGCTATTCTGGGGCTCAGGAGAAAGGTAGTAACTGATTATACAAATTTAGGAGTTCTATACACATAAAAAGTGGTAAAACCACCTTCCTATGTGATTTTAATGACAAAGAGAACAAATGACAAGAAATGTGGGAGGGAAAGACAGAGCCTCAATTTTAGTGCAACTCTTAGATCATCAGTTCATTCAAACATATCTTAGTCACATATCACCTTTGTAAATATCCAGTCACTTAATGTTTGTGTGTGTTTTCATTTATCTATTTGTATCCTAGTTCCAAAAAAAAATTTAAGGCTGCTTTGACAATAACATATCATATGCTAGATTCTTCTACATATTGCAATAGCATTTAGTCTGTTTTCTTTCTCATCCATATGACAAAGTAATAATTAGCCTCAATACTGGTTATTCATCTGTGATTTGAGCTTAAGTTTAGCCAAATAATTACTGAGACAATCAATGTGATAGAATCAATTTAATTTGAAATTTTTAACTTGTGTGTGATTGAAACAACCTGGCATAAGAAGAAAGACAATACTGTTACTTTCCAATAATGTCTAACTCTAGACTTTTCTAACTAAGGTATGAATACTTCTAATAATATATAGTGATGTACCCCAGGGATACCAGAAGTCATAGCCTAAACGTATTCCAGAAACATTGTTTTCCTTAGACAATTTGGCAAGCAGATAGATAGATAGATAGATAGATAGATAGATAGATAGATAGATAGATAGGGATCTTTTCTATTAAAACAAGCTCAGGCATGTTGCCAAGTGGAAAGCAGACTTTGCATTAGTTAATATAAAACATAATGCTTCCAAAAACTACGGGACTAGCAGCAGGCCACTTCAGTCTGTTCACTGTCCTTTACTTCTAAGGGGCTGCACTGGTTTAATTTTCTCTGTGCCTTTTGGCGGGTAGTAGTTTTCTCTCAGCATTGCAGTGAAATAGGGGGAATTTATTCCAATTTTCTCCACATCCGACCTGAGGAAGAAAGTTTTCCAAGTTGGAAAGTTACAAGTCAAAGTATCATCAGAAAAGGCTCAAAACTCTAAGCTCTTCTCACAAGTACATCTTTATTGGCATCACAAGAGATAAAGGGAAAATCAGGGAAACAGCCTGTGAATCCCAGCCCTCTCCTATAAGCCTATCCTTGCACTTTATCATTTGCAAGTTTGTTCTTTGTTATTATTCAGCAGCAGCCGTGCTACTCGAAAGTCGACAAAGGTCGGGCGTTTAGGGAGAAGAGAAACCCAGACACATGTTTCAAACATGTCGTGCTGGTCTCAGGTGGCTCACTGGCTCACTAGCTGAGTCATGCATCTTCTCTTGGCCTGTTCTTGCTTTGGGACTCACCCCCTCTTTATACACCAGAGTAAGGAAACAAACAGCAGAGATGAAAGAGAAGCCAGTAGTAGAAAAAAGGATTCGTTTGGCTTTTTTCCATGTATTTGAACGATGAGTCCTTGGAATCTGTTGCCTTTTTTCTACTCTGGGCTTCAGCAGGACTGGAGGGAATGGAAATGTGCCCAGATTTTATTTCTTTTAAAGTCCTGTGAAGGCGATCTCATAACCTTACCTCATGGACTCAAATACAAATAGCAATGTCTTGGCCAGCAATCACAGAGTGAAAAAGCTACAGAGGACAGATGTTATCACATAAGATTTTGTAAAAATTTCAGGACTTTTAAATAACAGTTTCTTATTCCCAAGTCACACTCTGTGGTTTTTATTCTGTACGCACTACATGCTGAAGTTTTATTTCTTGCAAAACAATGGCTTGTGAGATGATTCTTTTTGAAATTATTTTTTCTCCCTATGGACCTCAGTTGCATAGACTTGAACTATTCATAATACAATATTGTCATTGGGCAATGCACGGTTTTATTTTATTTTTATTGATTCATTTATTTATTACTTAGAAATTAATATGTAAATACATGTGTGTGAGAATTTTGCCACATACATATGTATTCTTAAATAACATATTGTTTTGTAGTTTGTTTTTAGACATTATAAGAACCGTGTCACATTATAGACTATCTTCTGAAATTTGTGGTTTTATTCATCATTATGTTATCGACACTCATTTAGGTTATTTTATATTGCTATAGATTATTCATTTTTACTGCTATGTAATATCTTATATACATTGCAATTTGGTTTTCCATTTTCTTCTCAATGGTCATTAAGTTGTTTCTACTTTTTTGTAATTACAGAGCTACTATAAACAGTCTTCAAATAAGTACCTTCTGCAAGACCATGAGTGAAGGTTCTTCAGAACAAAGTGAGACTAGTATAAGCTATCAGCCATTCTCTTTATTTTGGTAGAGGATTTACTCCACCAATTTTATACTCCTCCCAAGAAAAAGCATTCCACGAGTAACTGGAACACGCAAATTCATGTTTCCTACCTCCTACACATGGGCTACATTTCAAGCACGGAGACAAAATAAAAATTCAGTCTGCTTTATGACTCAACTTATTGAAAAAAATGAGGAAGTACCAACCCCAGGCACACCCCAGTAATATATATCATGATATACGTCCCACAAGGACGCACGTAAATTCAAAATGGAGTGTTAATACTTGCAAATCAGCAATTTGAGAGTGATGAAATGTTGAGTCAGTTCCTATTTAGTTCAGGGGAAAATTGGCTGATCTTATTTAATAGTTTTACACAAAGGATACACACATACAATAGATTTAAACACCTACATAGTACGCATACATACACAAACACACTTATATGTATTGTTCTGATAAAAATGCAAAACACGGTATATTTCTTCTTTTTAATTTTTTAGTGGTTCACAGATCACATTGAATTGGGAGAAATCAGTCAAGAACTAGTAGTAGTGGTAGGGAGTAGTAGTAACAGGATAGTAGTGATAGCACCAGCGCCAACATGAGCATTTCCTCTTCATAGGTATTGCTCTGAGTGGTTCATGTGTATTTACTAATTTGATAAACAAACAACCCCATGAGGTAGTGACCTTATTATCTCCATTTGTCAATGAATACTCTGAGACACAGAAAGTAAAACACATTTTCCATGGTTGTATAGTTAGTGAATTACGGAGATAGGATTCAAACCCAGGAAATTTGGCTTCACAGCGGATACTTGTAATGATGATATCTTGATGGTGCACAAGCAATGTGGCTTATTATAATCCTGCAGACTGTAATCATCACATTGAACTAGGTCATCTTTGTGGCCATATATGTCTCTTACCTCTGTAGGCCTTAATTTTCTCATATTTAAAAAAATGGTAGAGATGTCCTAGATAATCTTTAATGTCTCTTCCATTTGTGTTATTCTATGCACGTAAGTCCCTATGCAATTTATCTCTGATTATTACTTCTTTTATCTGGGCCTAACAAAATTAACCCTTGAATATTAGGAGTCACATTCAAACAAAGTCATGAATTAAATGTCCATGGGCATACTGCAATAACCTCACCACTCCTAATACCTAACAGACTTGCCAGGAAACACCAGTCACAATGGACAATACACAGTTGTGAGCCAGAAGAAAGGAAATTGGGGTGAAAACTTAACTTGGTTAGCCCTTTCTTTAGTGCTGGGATGCGGGGCAGGAGGAGAGAGTTGAAGCACTATAGCTTCCCAAGAAATCAGGAAAAAGAGCTTCATGGTTGAGATATGTGTCTGGAGAACACCTGGTTAGCCCATCTATAAACCCTGGAAGCCATATGAATCCTGTATGCAGCACGATCAATATTTAGAACTCAATTCCATAGGCATATTTACACAGAGTGGCTATTGAAAGCTCCCAGCTATGGAATCCTGAAGCCACAAGCTGTATTTATGTGCAAGGCTGCTAATCCCTGGTCCCAGCTCTTCTCAAGTCTGTAGAAACACTTCGTCTCTATAGACAAGTCCTTGTAAATCTCTCCTTGTCCGAGGATTTAGTTCACTGATTGTCAGCCATGAGCTACTTCATAAAACAACTCACAGAGGAACAGAGCCTTCTGCTCTGCTTTTGGCAGAGAGCTTGTTACTCTAGATAACCTTTTAATGACTGTACTCCAGTTTAACTCAGCTCCAGAGGGAGAAACTAAAAAGAAAGAAAAGATTCTTCCTTAATGCTATGCTTTTTTCATATTGCATCTACTGAGGCAAATTAGGAAAGATGCATAGAGGTTCCTTTTGACTTTGCGATCCCAAGTCCTTATAACATAAAAACAAGCCAGTTGCTCATTGAGAAGGTGATGTTTCAGGACTAAAGGAACCACTGAAATATGAAAAGACAAAGTTTCTAAACTGAAAATGGTACCAAATCTGCATCAACTCTATTTTTAACACCTGCATCTGGCTAAGAGGTTACTTTTTAATTATCTGTTATACTTTGCAATGATTACCCTCATTAGAATAAATTGAAATTACTATTCAGAAGATAGAATATTCATTTAATGAGGCACAGAGTCATATGACTGGGCATTTTAAAAAAATAAAGCAGACTTTATGGATAACTGTGTCCTGAATTAAGAGATTGCAGGAAAAAATTATCTTGGAGGAAAGCATAGAAAATCACTGCAATTATTGACTGAATTCTAAACAGAGTGGGATAAGGCATTTCACTTTGATATTTGAAGGGAAGATAAAGTTTCTATAAAAGTAAAATCAGAGTTTTAAGAGCTCTGGCAAGAAAGTCTCCTATATTAGAGGTTTAAAGTTCTGTAACATAAACTAGTTCCCCACATTAATAATGCTAAAATTCAAAATTCTAGATGCAAGTTACCTTGCATGATGGATAAATGACATCTAGAAAAGCATGGTTCTAATTATTCTATACAAATTTATGTTTAATTTGTACTAAATTTTCTTATCTGCTGCAGAAGCTCTCACTTGACCAACTTGCAGCGTCAACCAGACCTTTCCATTCCTCCATACAATATAGGGACAGATGACCTCACTATGTATACAGCTAGTGGGCTTCTCTCTGGAACAGTATATACTTCTGCCTCACTCTTGGAGATGTCTGCTTACCAGGAGTCAGCTGTGTTCATCTTGAAACTAATTTATGGTAATACGTACCTGTTGGCATCATTGTATTATTTAATTGAGGCTAGTGTAAATTGATAAAACGTGAATCAACTAAGAAGGAGAGCTGTTTCCTTTCTTAGTTGATTAAGATTTCAATGTTTTGGAAATATTGAATAGAGTGGAATCACCAACAATTATTGATATAAGATGTAATGCCTTAGAAAGTAGCCTACTGGCCTCCCCTTGAAGCCCCTTTTCAATACACACATACTACCAAGAAAATTATTGGGGTAGGAATCTACAAGATTTATTCCCTCAATTTACTATTCAAGCATCTCAAACAGTGGTCAGCAAACAGTTTCTCTAAAGGGTCACATAGTAAATATTTTAGGCTTTGCTGGGCCATAATGAGTCTTTGTGGGCTGTATAGTGGCAACTAAACTCTACTGCTGTAACATAAAAGCAGCCACAGATCATATGTAAATGATTGGGTATGACTATGATCCAATTAAGTCTATTTACAAAGACTGAAATCTGAATTTCATATAATTTTTACATGTCACAAAATATTATTCTTCTTTTAATTTTTTCCAACCATTTAAAAAATGTAAAATCACCCATTCTTAGCTCTGGGTCATACAGAAACAGATGGTGAGCCATAGTTTGCCAAACCCTGATCTTGAGTCCTCACACCACTGAAGAGAAGCAGAAACTGACAATCATAGATATAAATTTGGGGTATGATTCATGTAAGTAGGAAAATGTAGAACTTCATGCAACCAAAACCTATTCAAACAAAATATGTTGATGCTACATCAAAATATTGGTGGACAATTGTACATTTTAAGTTCAAATAGTAAAGTACATTTCTACCACTTTTAAGATTTTCAGTTTTATCCTTGTATTAGTTCATTCTCACACTGCTATAAAGAAATATCGGAGACTGGGTAACTTGTAAAGAAAACAGGTTTAATTGGCTCACAGTTCTGCAGGCCATACAGGAATCATGACAGCTTCTGGGGAGGCCTCAGGAAACTTTCAATCATGGCAGAAGATGAAGGGGAAGCAGGTACATCTTACATGGCTGGAGAAGGAGGAAGAGAGAGGTGGGGGAGGTGCTACACTCTTTTAAACATCCAGATTTCCTAAGAACTCTACGACAAGATAGCACTAGATAGATGGTACTAAACCATTAGAAACCACCTCCATGATCCAATCACCTCCTACCAGGCCCCACCTCCAATATCGGGGATTACACTTTGACATGAGATTTAGGCAGGGACCCAGATCTAAATCATATCAATCCTCATTATAATTAGTCATGTCATCATGTGTTTAATGTCTGTTTAAGATCAAGTGGGCAGGGACCATGTCTGCCTTTTTCACTGCTAGATTTCCTGGAACTGCTGTCATAGTTGTTGCTAAATAGTCCATTCAATAAATATGTATTATTGAAAATAGTTATTGAGCAATTCCATGCCAGGTCCTCTTCCTAGCTCTATGGACACAGTATTGAACAAGATAGACATTACCTCTGTCTTCATGGACTCATATATGATGGACAAAAAATAAAAACAATACACAACTAAACAAACCCTTCTTTAATAAATAAATGTTTAGGCCGGGCGCAGTGGCTCACGCCTGTAATCACAGCACTTTGGGAGGCCGAGGTGGGCAGGTCGCCTACGTTAAGGAGTTCGAGATCAGCCTGGCCAACATGGTGAAACCCCGTCTCTACCAAAACTACAAAATTTAGCCAGGTGTGATGGCAGACACCTGTAATTCCAGCTACTGGGGAGGCTGAGGCAGGAGAATCACTTGAACCTGGGAGGCGGAGGTTGCAGTGAGCCGAGATCACACCATTGCACTCCAGCCTGGGCAAAAAGAGCAAGACTCTCTCAAATAAATAAATAAATGTTTAGCATCCTATAAGCCAATGTTTTCAAAATCAGTAGCTCTTTATGAGACACTCTCAAAAATATCAACCAGTTACTTAACAGAAATTCTCTTTTCTCTGCTGATTGTTGCATCTCAATGTAGTCTAAGCATCAAAGCATTCCGTTGTCCTTTTGTCTTTCTGGAATTGAGTCAGTCAATACTCCAAGAAGGACAGAAATAACTAGTATCCTGCTATTATTTTTGAGAAGACACAGCATGCCTAATGAAACACATATGTGGCTCAGGCTCTGTAGTAGGCTGATAATGCACCACTCCCCATTCCCTTAGATGTCCAGGCCCTAAACCCTGAAGCCCATGCATATGTCTCCTCACATGGCAAAAGGGACTTTGAAGATGTCATTATGGTTAAGAAACTTTAAATAGGGAGAGTAGCCTGGATTATCCAGAAGAGTCCAATATAATAACATGAGCCCTTTAAACAGAACTCATCTCAGCTGAAGTCAGAGAGATGCTATGAAGAAAAGGCAGGAGCAATTCAAAGCATGAGACTCAGCCTGCCAGTGCTGACTTTGGAGATGGAGGGGGCCATAAACCAAGACATGCAGACAGCCTTGAAAAGCTGGGAATGAACTTCAGCTGACAGCCAGCAAAGAGACAGGGAACTCAGTCCTATAGCAGGAAGGAACTGAATTCTGTCAACAACTTGAATGAGCAAGAAAACAGATTCTCTCCTAGAGGCTCCAGAAAGGAATGCAGCCTGCTGACGCTTTGCTTTTGGCCTTTTGGGTGTCCAAACAGACCAAAGTCTACCAGCCTTCTGTCCTACAGAAACTGCAAGATAGTAAATTTATGTTGTTTTAAGCCACTAAGTTTGCAGTGATTTGTTACAGCAGTGATTTCAGACTAATACAGGCTTTCTCTGAGAATGCCTTTGAACACCACTGCCCCTTCTGTGGAGAAAGGTACCTATGCCAAGAAAACCAAGTGCCCCATGCCAGGTAATTCATTTAGCCATCTCTCTAATGATAGTATTCTTTAAAAGACACTTGTAATGCTAATTACCACCTAATTATTGCAAACAGGGTGTAATCATGGACAATATTTCTGGAATATGCAATATAATTAAAGTTACAAAGTCATTTGGATTTCTGTGAGCAAAGCAATTGGATGATAAGTATCTTGCTGAATCAAGATTCTCACTTAGACTAATAATGGATTAATCTGTATGTAAATCACATCATCCAATTACAACTTCTGTTTGACACTCTGTCTGCTTTTAGGGAAAAAAAGCATACTTTCCTGAGAGTAAAAATTGTCATTATTATGCAACCGAAGATCCACTCACTATAATTCCCTATGCTTCTGATTAGGTCTTATAGTGTTCGTGACTCTCCATTTATTGTTCAGCCTGCTTGTTTGATTTAGTATTATTTCAATAAGATGTCCAAAAACAAGAGAAATTTTGTTTAGTGCAAGAAATAAAGGGTTTTTGTTTACTTCTTTCCTGAAGATATTTTTTAAGAAGGGCTTCAAGTCTCTCATCTCTTTGGACTTTGAGACTGTTCCGTTGTTTATTTGTTTGCTACCATCACAGAGTAGACTCAGGGAGAACTACCACAAAGTCATTATTCAAAGTGTAAAGAATTTGTAGGAACTGGAGAAGCAGAGATGAAAAGCAAGCCTGGTCTAGGTAAGTGGAAGATAAAATATGCAGAATGCTGTGTGACAGAATCAAAAAGGGAAAGGAGAAACAAAGAGTGCCACTTTGAAATATAAAGCCATTGCTAAAACTCTGGAGGGGACACAGAAACCATTTGTACAAAAAAGACTAGCTTATTCTCTTTGTTTGCAGGGCTTTGCAGGGGAAGGAGAAATATTTCCATGGATGGTTTGATTATATAAAGGAAATGTTCAAAGCCTGGTCCCAAAGGGAAAAGTTGAGCCTAGTAGGTGCTGAACTGCCCTGCAAAACAATAGAAGTGGCAGGGCCTTTGCACAGCCTGTTCTTTTTGCCTAGACTACTTAGCCAGTGGTAGGCTGAAGCCAGCTCATAGAGGCTCACAGGGGCCAACTGCTATCATCTATTCCCAGCTCCATGTTCAGTGCTATCACACTGGTGTTTTGAAATCGGTTGTAATGAGACTATTTACGGCATGGAAATCTGTAACCCCTACAAATCAGTGCTCAAACATTAGCCAAAACACCTTTGTTATGCCAGAAATCTCCCTTTGGCTGCATCCCTGCTTTACCTAGGTGTCACCTCAGGAAACCTTCCTTGGTTACCCTATCTAAAGTGGTACACATGCCATTCTTCTCATCCCAGTGGTTTCTAATGGCCCGGTGCACATTAAAATCACCTGGGGAGCTTTGAAGTCTAGCGATGCCTCACTGTGGGGCAATCAGATCAGAAGCTCTGTGGGTGGTAGTAGACATGGGGATGTTTAAAGCCCTTAGGTGATTCTAACATGAAGCCAAGATTGAGAGTCCCTGTTCTATCCCCTTCCCCAGCTTGGTCTTCATAATAAGCACCACTATCTGAAATGATATATTTAGGTATTACTCTCTTAACAGTAGAATGTAGGTTGCGTGGGGACAGGGGCATTGTCTGATTGTTCAACACTGAATCTCTTGAACCTAGAATCATGCCTGACACATAGGAGTAAATATATAAGTATTTGAAGAGGAAAGGAACAGAGGGAGGAAAGGGGGAGAAGGAAGAAAGAAGAGATAAGGAAGGAAGGAAGGTGGGGGAAGAAGAGAAGAAAGAAGAAAAGGAGGGAGAGAAGTAAGAGAAAAGTGGGGGAAGGAAGGCAGGGAAGGAGGGGAGAGGGATGGGGGAATAAAGGAGGAAAGAAGGGAGGAAGAGAGGGAGAAAATAATGGAGGGAGAGAGCAAAGAAGGATGGAAGGGAGAAAGAGAGTGAGGGAGGGAAGGAAAAGAGATAGGAGGGAGCGAAGGAGGAGGAATGAAGGAAGTGGGGAAGGAAGGGAGGGAGAAACAGGCTGTCTTCATTTGGTATAGCTAGCATCCTTGGGAGGATATTAAATTGTTAATTGATTTATTGCTTTTTCTAGACAGTGGAGGAAAAGGGGATTCTGACCTAATAAAGAAACTGTCTTTAGCAATATAGGAGTAGACAGGCGGCTTGAAGAGAAACATGACTGGTTAGAGACATACCACTAAACGACAGAAACTAAGAACCAGCCTACGAAATGACACTTACAACTAACTTTAAGTTTTCCTGTTCTGTTTTGGCACAAACTAGCTTTGTGTTGGGGCTGTTTGGGTACCAAAGAGACAGATCCATTACCCTTGTGATAAAGACAGGGATCAGAGGGTGTGCCATGTTTGTCAGCTCTGGAGGAGGCCCTTCACATTTGTGTTGGCATGATAAGCATCCCTTGGAGCTGTGCAGTATACAAACTGCATGGCCATACCAGCAGCCTGGGAAGAAGAGAGCAACCCCGAAGTATTGGGAAATAAACAGGGTGATCAGAGACCAGCTCAAGGAAAGGGTCCAGAAACAGAGACTGTAAATAGCAAGGAGAGGTATGCACCTCCCAAGTATCCTCAGAAACAGCTGTGAAAGGACCTAGACTTTCTGCAGTCACATGGAAGAGGGTGTTTTTACTTAGATGGTAGACGAGAAGGCAGCACCAGAAAGATGAAAACTTAGGGTTACATATGCATGTTGTAAGTAAAGCCAGACAAGCACACACACAAGATGCATAAGGCTGCCTCTAGGTGTGCACTGGGTATATCTGCAGCATAACTCGTGTAAAGAGAAAACATGTCCATGCAGCTAGAGGAGTTTGGTTTATAATGGTAAGGTTTTAAAGGTTCAGAAGGAGACTGGCCAGAAGTAACAAGGATGTCCTTTGAATAGAAGATATGAAATTTAAAACTAAGTCATCTCCTAGCCAGAAAGGAAGTGGCTCCTGTTCCTTCCTATGCCAGGAAGAAAATACTGTATGTATGGCTTTGATAATTCCTGGGTTCTCCATAAATCTGTTCACAGGAGACACAGAGACTCTGAGAGCCAGAGATGCAGACCAGTATCTGTGAGGACCTGGTCAGTATCAGATGGCAGCTTGGTATAAAGACCTTGGAACCATGTGGCAAGGTTTGGAACAGGGAAAATCAAAGAGGAAGTGAGACATGTTCTCAGATAGAAAACATGTCAGTGAACATTTTTGGGTCACTTTTCCCATGTCTACGATTTCACAGGGCAGCTGTGGGAAGTCAAATGAATCTCATTTAGAAATGCGATACCTACTGGGATTAACCGGCTTGGCCACTAGAGATGGCAAAGAGAAGCAGGAAGCTTTGGGGGATGCTGCTGTAGGTGCTTCTGCACCAATGGTAAGGAGGTGACAAGCCTTACCCCAACCTGGGAGAGCAAGAAAACCTTCAATGAGTAACAACAACAACAACAACAAAAGCTGAGTCATAGAAGCTTGGATTTCCTGAGCCTTGATTTTGTTTGTTTGCCTCTCCCTCCTTTTTAACAGAACCCTGTATTGGTCTTTTGTCCAAGATAATCCTCAAGGGAAGAGCAATTTTATCACCTACTTAAATTGACCAATGAATAAAAAGCTAGTGGCTTGAAATGTACTCACTGTAGCTGGGAGCAGAGGACTGATTCCTGACACAGGCCTGACAAAGCTAATCAGCCCGCAGGGATGGGGTAGCTGACAGGACTGGCTGACATTAGCAGATGGGGCCACACATGAAAGGGCACTAACTTAGAGGGTACACAGGTCTCATTCCCTGGGGCTGTCTAACAGGGCAGAGAGACCCACAAGAAAGCTGGAAGTAAATGTTAGATGTCTAGAGACTATAGAAGGACCCACGATTGGGGATAGGAAACGCATTTTCCTCACTCAAAAGAACTATGGAGCAAGGTCTCCAGAATGAGAATCTCTAAAATAAACTTCAATATTGCCCTAGAGAAAAAGAATCACCTGTAAATAGCTGTTGTGCCAAAGAGTTAGAAACCAGTTTCATCTAGTGCTAGTTCAAGGTAGACTTTTCCTATCATCTTCCCCCTCTTCTGTCTCACCACTCTGAACTTGGAAAAGTCGGTAATTAGCTAGCAAGCTGGGAGGAAGGGAAGAAAGGTAGAAGATAGAAACACAGAAAGCAGTCAGCCATGCCCCTGCCCTCCTGCCAGCTGCCAGCCTTGAGCTGCAAGCCCCAACTAAAAAAGAAAGAGAGAATTTGATGTTAAATCTTCATCATTCAATATCTTGGCCTTGACATTCTAATTTCTGTGTTCAAGTCTTGTTTGCAACTTAAGTCATCTGAGAACTTTCTGTTATATTACCTAAGAGGAGTCAGAAAAACCATAAGCATAAGGAAGCGGGGGCAGGAGATTTCCCCCACTGAATAAATTTTATTTATTTATTTTTAAGAGACAGGACCCCATTGTCACCCAGACTGGAGTACAGTGGTGTGATCACAGCTCACTGCAGCCTGAAACTCCTGGGTTCAAGCAATCCTCCCATCTCAGCCTCCTGAATAGCTGGGAATACAGGAACACATCACCACACCCAGCTAATTGTTGTATATTTTCAGATACGGGGGCTTGCTCTGTTGTCCAGGCTGGTCTTGGACTCCTGGCCTCAAGTGATCCTCCCACTTGAGGCTCCCAAAGTGCTAGGATTACAGGTGTAAGCCACCATGCCTAGCCCTGAATGAATTTTAAAAGTACCGTGGGATACAAAAAAAATGAAAAATAAAATTGTAATTGTGTTACATTATCATTTGTATTGTTCAAAACAGCAGCTACATAAAAATTGGGAAAGCCTATACACTCCTTCATAATTTTCTGCAAAATGGGAAAGGAAAAGAAATACGTTTAAGGGAATAGTACTTTCCCCATTGACAGCTATAATTTTGGTGGTAGGAAGAGATTTTAACCACACAAAATGACAAAGCAAGGAGGATACTAAAGTGATCTTGGAAAGCCAAATGTGTGGAATGCATCGATAGCACCATAGAGTCAGTGACACATTCCTAAAAGTCCTGAGTGTACTTACCAAAGAAGAATGTGGCCCTTTAGAAATCATTAAGATTTATGTACAATAAAGTAGTAGTAAAATTTCAAGTAAAAAAGAACCCCCTGTCCAGTCACACTAAAATAGCAAGAATTAATTGTTTAAGAGCTGGAGGATTTGGCATAAATATATACACAATGAGAAAATTCTCCAGTTAGATTAGGAAAAAAATTTGAAACATGTTTAAAATCTATAATCAAAACTGGAACAAGAAAGCCTCCTCCTCTTTCAAGGGGTAGGGATCAGTGGGACATTTTTCAAAATAATATAGAGAAAGTTCTCAAGGGAAGAGTAAAGCCAGAGGCTTAAAAGAAAAAATCTATATCCCCTGCTGCAATATACTTAGTGAAGTGAAGAACTAGAAGAGACAAAAATGGCAAAATTGCAGCCAGACTAGGAAAAATCAAAGAGAAAGTGAGAGGTTTGTGTAGATACAGTGATATAGGAAGAAGGAAGGCTTAAAAACCTAAAGACACTGCCTATGGTGTCTTAAAATCTGCAAGATTGAAGGGAGAAAGGGTAGATGGGGATCCACAAAGACACATGTGGAAACTGCATCCAGGGAGAATCATAGTTAAGTTTTGAAAATGAGAAAAGGTACAGTTACAAGGAGCTGAGGAGGGCACAAAAATGAATCGGGCATGTTGTTGCCATCAAGATACTTTCAACTGGGGGATGGAGGTATATATTCAGTTAGCTTTACTAAAATGCAGGACCTGATAAGTAATACAGAAACACAAAATAAGAAAAGATAAATTGAAAAATTATTAGCTGAATTAATAATTGAAAGTATTAATTTAAAAAAAATAGCCCTTGAATTAGACCTTAAAATATTGCTTATTTGGGGTAGAGTAGAATTTAGATAGGAACACATGGGTCAAAGGCATTCTGGATATAAAAGGTAACATAGACAAGGCTGAAAATTGCAAGATGGGTGAAAAAGATTGTGAGAAGTCTAATGTAGCTTGAACTAGTTACAGACAGACACATAATTTTTCAACAAATTAACAACTAGGTGATAAATTAACTCCCTGTTGAATGGAAGCTGAGTTCCTGAGCTAAACAGACCACTACTGAAAGCTAACAGTTCACTGAAATCATCTACCAAGATTGTTAAACATAGAAATTCCTGAAACCCATCCAGGAAGATTCTAATTCTATAATTTTGGGGTAAGCTCTAAAGAAAGCAGTCAATGAGCCTAAATTGTAGGAACTATAGAAGACTTAAAGGGTGATGTTTGACCACACTTCTAAATGAATAAAAGGTGAAATAACAGATGCAACAAGACAAGAAGCATATTACTTGTCATTGATTAGACACTGTTTTCAATCATTCATGTCCTATTGTAAGATCTTGCAGTGCACAAGAGTGGGCACAGTGTATTTTCCTGGTCAAATGATGTTGAGTTTGGCCAACAGAGTGTGAATGAAATGACAGTGTCCAGTTCTGAGCCAATGCCTTAAGAGGTCATGTGTTTTTGCTCTCTTGAGCACCTGCTGTTGATCATGAAAAGAATATGGCAGCTGCTTCATTCAGGAAGAATACAGAGACATATGAAGCACACCTAAACCCAACCTGCAGCCACACCTAGCCAATCAGCAGCCTGAAGTGGAAATTTTCTAGCTGGCCTGCAGGCTAAATAAATGAGGAAAATAAATGCTTGCTGCCATAGTTCACTAAGTTTTGAAGTCATCTGTTAGACAGCAGTATTGCAGCAATAGCTGATTAATAACTAAATTGAAGGCCACCTTGTATCCTAAGCTAAATTTTACCATGACTCTAATTCCCATCCCAAATTATGCATATCTACTTTAGTCAATACTGCTCCCTAAATGTCTTATAGAAATGAAAAAGCAACATAAAGACCCTCCAATATCAACACACACAAGGTCAAATATGACCTCTGCTCATTATTGAATCTGCAAAAAAGAAATTGAAATTCATACCTCAAATTCTTCATTTCCTATAAATTAAAGCCCATAGCAACTCCAAAGGCCACATACTTTATAGTTCAAAATCCTTACTCTCCAGGTAATCTGCTTAATGTCAACATGAAGTATGTCAATATATTTGAAACTCCTTCATCAAATGCAGCCTAAGCCATCTTCCACTGGAATATACACCTCTATAAGAAGTTATGAAGTTGGATTCATTCAATCTCAAATTCTCATAAATCCAAATTACACTCCCACATTATATAGAAAACAAGTCAATCCCAGCTCCTTGTGCAGTTGCAAAATAATATTCCCAAAGCCAGTACTTGGAGAAATCTAGCCTCATATTAACTGTTGACAAAGACCAGAATAGAATCTAAGGAGAAAGGCAAAACAGAAAGGATTCTCCTGGATTCAACCTCATCAGGATGCCAGATCATCTATCCCAGCTGTTTATATTTCATTACATTTGATCCTACACTCAAGTGTGAGAAACTGCTCATTAAGATGTCAATCATAAAATGTAGATCATAATCCTATGGTCATGACACACGAGGGATGGGGTTCTCACAAAATAGCATTTCAGAGATGTTCATATCTTCTCAAAAAGTTGAAGAATTTGTAACTATGTCAGCCCCATCACCAGATTATTTTATTAGAGGTGCTTTTCTATTCTATTCAATTGATTTACATCCTCTCAGTTTCTATGTCCTATTTGAGCTCCATCTCCTGGCACCTCAGTGCTGAAATAGTAGTGAGTTCCATCATCTGAGTCGACCTAAAGAGCAAAGGTTTTAGTCCTGTGACAAAGGCTATGGATTTGTTTACATCTATGAAACTTGCCTCCTCATGCCCACTTTATTTTTCTGCTGGAGAATTACATTCAACAGACTCCTGAACTAAAGTTGCTATAGATACTTTTAGAAGCCTGTGCCCCTAAAAGCCCAGTGAGAACCAAATCTCTGCCATCAGACCTTTCAAACTCCTTGTCTTTGCTTGGCATTTTCCAAATGAAAATGCCTTAATGACCACTTCAGTGGCCAGAGAAATATTTTCAGTGGCCACAGAAATATTTCTATATTTTCAGATCCATCAATATGTTGATATATATTCAGATCCATCACGTCCTCTTGGGTACTATCAGATTTGGGTTTGACTCATCCTCACTAATCTGCCCAAACTATAGCATGAGCCCTGGCAAATCCTTAGCACAGACATCTTTTCTCTTCTTGCAGCCATGAGATATGCTTCGGGTGTTCTACTTG
This sequence comes from Rhinopithecus roxellana, assembly GCF_007565055.1. Lineage (NCBI taxonomy): Eukaryota > Metazoa > Chordata > Mammalia > Primates > Cercopithecidae > Rhinopithecus > Rhinopithecus roxellana. Next base: position 107,594,662 of record NC_044563.1, read on the forward strand.
CCTTTTTATTTCCCTATTGCTTTAAGAAGATGCGGCTGCATTTTTAACAGCTTATCTTGTCTCTTAAGTGGCTCCCTTTCCTTCTCTACTGAGTGTGGGACAATCACTTACCCAAGGTACTATAGCCCTACCTAGTTCTTTCCAGCTGGCTGATGCAGGGAACTTTCTGGCGTTTATTTTTGCCTTGTTTTACATGCATTAAAATGTTAGGATACTTAAATCACTTGGGGTACTAGGTAATGTATAATTCATAAGGAAACAGCCAGCAAAAAGGTCGAGTACATTGTAGATGAGAGGAAAATGGAAAACGCGAAAAGCAAGTGATGAAAACTTTAAAATTTTGAGACATTGATATGTTATGTGTGTGAAAGTGTTTTGGCTTTGGGGGTGAGAATAGAATATTTAACAACTCTCTATATTTTTAAAAACGTTTGAGAATCAAGTGCGATGATATATGTGACAATGCTTTGGAAAGTATAAAGTATCATGTATAAATACGGGACTCATTAGTAGTCATCATCATTCTATAAGATGCCACTAATGATTGTATTTAAGGAAAAATGTGGGTGGAAATGCCAGCATCATGGCAACTTTTTGGATGAGAGAGGCTGTCCTTCACTTTGAGGCCTGTGAGAGTAAATTCGCACTAATTTTAATGTCTAAGGCTTTGACCAACACAGGTACTTTGTAAACATAAGACAAGGTTTTTCCACCCTGAAAGGGAAATGTCACCTGGTCCCTGCCTCAGGCCTGAATTTAGTTAACCAGAAGCTGCCTCCTGGGTGCAGAGTAGAGAAGAATAATGTTGGAAACCAGAGACGTCAGAGCTCAAGACCAAATTATATTCACCAGCTGCATCTACACAAGGATCCTCCTGGTTGCTGCCAAGAATAAATCAGACCCTCTGACTCCAAGGCTTCCAGGACTTGCAGGGTGGGGCCACTGGTAGGAATGACCAGTGATGGATTTAGGAAAGATCCATCACTGTCCTCTTGGGTACTATCAGATTTGGGTTTGAATCATCCTCACTAATCTGCTCAGTGAAACTACAGTGTGAGTCCTGGCAAATCCTTAGCACAGACATCGCTGGGGCAAATCCTCAGGGTGCACTGCTGTCTCTGCTATTTTTGATGGATGAAATGACCACTTTCCAGGGAATGAGACATCCGGGATGAACACCAGCCACCCTGGAGTGCTTGCAGATGATCCAGGGGGAATAAGCGCCCATCTCCAAAACCACAGAGTGAGGGTCTGGCGGAAATGCATGCTTAGCCTCCAGTCCCCTCAGTGGGAGGAAAGCACAAAGTGTGTCTCAAAAATGATAATGATAATGAGGCTGCCTGGGTCAGCAAACCCATCAGTGAGATGCTGTCCAGAGATCAGCTATTCTAGTATTTGGTACCCTTGCTTCTCCTTGTGATTAAAGAAAGGTAACTAGGCTGTGTCTGGATGCCTGCACCCCCCCACCACCCCACCCCCACTGCCATGCTTAAGCTGTCTGGCTAAATGGCCAATGCCTACCCCCCAAACAAAGGACATTACAAAACAATGGAGCATCTGCCCAGGCAAAATCTGCATCAGGACTCCTTTGTGATGTAGCTGTTTTACTCTAGTTCATTTTCCCAGTGCTGTATGCTTCTCATCCAGGGCTCAGCCACCTGGCAAATACCAGTTAAGCTTCATGGAATTCTGTCCTAGAAGAGTGCACAAAAGCTCTCAAATATATTTGAGACACTGCAGAAGAGGAATTTTCACAATATTCAGAAGAAATCACGGCAGGGGTTTTCTCCAGGTTCTTACCTTGTGTTCCAGGACATCATCTATGAGGACAAAATGGATTTTCCTAGAACCCCAAAACAACATAATACAATATGCTAGAAAAACCAGGATTCCACTCCTGGATCCACTATTGACTAGCTGAGCAACCTTAGCTAAATGTTTTAACTCTCTAAGTCCTTACAAAACGAGGATAGTAACATTTATCTTGCCTACTTCCTAATCCAACAGCCTGCTGTAAAGATGAAATGAAAAATTCTATGGACAAGAGGTTTTTTTTTTCTTAACTTTGAAACACAAAGTAAATATTAATGAATATTAGTAGGCTGAATGTCTTCTTATGCTACACCAAATTAGAATAACTCAAACAAGTATAAAATGTGAGGACCAAGTCAGAAAAACCATCCCCCAAACCTCATGACTCTGAAAGTAGTTGCTGTCAATACCCAATGAAATAAATGCTCACAGGATCATTGACATTTATTGTTGAAAGGGAGCTGGGAAAGTCTTTAGTTGAAACAGTATAACAGGCCGGGCGCGGTGGCTCAAGCCTGTAATCCCAGCACTTTGGGAGGCCGAGACGGGCGGATCACGAGGTCAGGAGATCGAGACCATCCTGGCTAACACGGTGAAACCCCGTCTCTACTAAAAAAAAAATACAAAAAACTAGCCGGGCGAGGTGGCGGGCGCCTGTAGTCCCAGCTACTCGGGAGGCTGAGGCAGGAGAATGGCGTAAACCCCGGAGGTGGAGCTTGCAGTGAGCTGAGATCCGGCCACTGCACTCCAGCCTGGCCGACAGAGCGAGACTCCGTCTCAAAAAAAAAAAAAAAAAAAAAAAAAAAAAAAAGAAACAGTATAACAGATGTGGAGAGTGTGGATTTTGTAGTAAGACTACCTGGGTTTGAATCTGGCTCTGCTACTAACTACCTTGAACAAATTACCTAATCTTATTTAAATCTCCATTCTTTGCCTTTAAAATTGCAATGATAATTGCACCTACTTCATGGGGTTATTTTGGAGATGGACAGAGGTAATAAGTATAAAGTACTTAAATGCTGTGGTTAGTACTTTAAAAATGCTTAATAAACGATAGGTATCATTGTTTTATGGGGCTAATTGTTTTATGATATGCAGAGAAAAGAAGTAGTTTATACAAAAAAAAACCTGAACTCAGATCTAATTCTTTCTTTAGGAGTCCATGTAGAATTTCATGGTTTCTGTATGATTTAGAAAACATAGAAGAATAACATTGGCTGGGTTTCTAGATATCCTCACCTATCATTGGGAGTGTTCATCACTTCTTCTGTGCCCCAGTTCAAGTCTAGTGCTGCAAAAAATTAAAATTCAGTAAGATTTTTTAAATGAAAAAACAGACTAAGGCAGACTGATGAGAGAGGGGCAGCTCACAGTAGCATTATGGACCTTCCCTGGCATCAAAGAGGGCATTTTCTGATACCAATTTTATACCAGTTTTAAACAGAATTGAAATGCCATGAGATACCATATCTTGAATTTGATCTGTTGCAAAGGTGTCTCTATAGATTAATTACTGGGTTTTCTTATGCGTGTCTTGGCATTGTCCCTGTCAGTTCAGCTATAGTGGTTACAGAAACATTCCTATGAGGCCATTCAGATCTCCAAAGACATCAGGTTCCTTCCCACCCCTGGCATCATGAATCTTATTCCATTCAGGAATAAGTGCCTCTGCTCTGCTTCATCCCAGATGTAATCTAATAGAAACTCTTCTCTTTGACCAGAATTGTTTGGGAAATAAGAAGGGAAAAGGGCCTGTGTTCTGATGGGGCCAGAGCTAAGCCAGAAAGCTGAAGGAGAAACAGTCCTGTATCTGATTCCTGTAGCCAACACGGTTTTCCCTCTCTTCTCCATCTGCCAAAAAACACTTTTCTTCACTGATCAGAAGAAACATTCTCTCTCCCTATTATTCTCCAACAGCCCTGTTAAGTCCAGAGCCAGCATCCTCTCACTGGATTTTAAGGCATCAATACACTGGGAATTCAGTGGGTCCAGCCAAGAGCTGTGCTTTATTACCACAATACCTTGTCACCTATGATGTGTCTTTTGGCATGAGTTCCTGAAGAAGCGCACACTCATGTTAAAATCTGTATTCCCCCTCCCAACAGGGATCTTCCTCTCTGATGAGCCATAGCCCTTAGTTTCTGCATCATGTGTTGGGCAACATTATTTCCTAATCCATCCATTCTATTGCTCTGTCACCCTGTTATTTCACTCTTCTGTAATTTGTCTTCTGCTTATCTCACTTCATCAACTAGATTTCAGATTCCTTGAAAGTAAATCATGTAATGCTGTTGTCTTTTTATCTGTATTAGAGGTTTTAGTGATGATGTTTACCCAGAGCACCTGGCATTTCTTCCTCTCCTGATAAGTCACACACATATGAAAGAAAAATAAAACAAGGCCAGGTGTGATGGCTCATGCCTGTAATCTCAGTGCTTTGGGAGACCAAGGCAGGAGGATTGCTTGAAGCCAGGAGTTCAAGACCAGCAGTGAATGATTAGCTTCTGGAAGTAATACTTCTTCCTTCCTGGTTGAGAAAAAGACTGGAAGGAAGAGACCCGGTTGAGAAAAAGAAACTTCTATAAAACTGTTTTCTCTTCTCCAGTTTTCTTCCAACTCTAACCTTTCCCATCACCAAGACAACCTTTATAACAAAAGGGATAAAAAGAGAGGCTACCTATGTTTGTACCGCCGAAGAGCTTTGTCTCATCATGGAGGTATTCCATTGCTTACAACATCCCAAAATAGTCCTTAGCTAGACTCCTCAGCAACCAATCTGCTTTGAAAGAGTCACATTGCCTAAGTTATAGATAGATAGATAGATAGATAGATAGATAGATAGATAGATAGATAGATATAAATATATAGATATAGTTAGATTCTATATATATATATATATATATATACACACACACAAATATATAGAAAGAAAGATGCAGAAAATGGCAAAACGATTGTAAAACAATTAATTGGCATATCAGAAGAAAGGAAAAGAAAGATAATATGCAAAAATATGGTCCCTCACACCCATTCTCTCTTTTGAAAGCAATGATGTTGGATCCCTCCCTGAGAGTTCTACTTGAACAGGAAATCTTCACACAGTTAATGTTAGACCTCTGGGGCATCCAGGCTATTCATGCACTTCAACGTTTCAAACCATGCCTCTCCTCTGATCCTTTGAAAGTAGCTGCCTGGAGTGCTGTACTAGGGATTCTCATAAAAAGATCAGGTTCACTATGACAGCACTATGATAGATTAGCAATGTCTGCTATGGACAGAGTAGAGGACAGTATCAGCATGGATGCCAGGGGTTTGTTAGTCCTAAAATACATGTTCCAAACTGGAGATATCAATAAAGTACCATGGAAAACCTGAGGAGGGGCATTAGAAAATATCTTCAAAGGTAATTGTATTTTAGCTAGGCCTGAAAGAGGGACAAAATTTCAGTGTGTGGATTTAGAGGGGCAACCTGGCAGCTGAAATTGAATAGCGTAAATAGAAGCACAGAGGCAGAGAAATTGGGGCTTTTGCAACTTTAAGAAATAGATCATGAACTATTGTGGGTGGTCGGTTCAAGAGTTGATGCTGACCCAGGGTCCAGGCCATCGATGTCCAGTATACAATGTGAGCCACATGAATAATTTTTTTTTATTTTGAGACAGGGTCTTGCTTTGTCACCCAGGTTGGAATGTGGTGGCACAATCTCTGCTCACTGCAACCTCTGCCTCCCAGAGGTGATCACTTGAGGATCACTCAAGTGATCCTCCCACCTCAGTATTTTTTGTAGAGACAAGGTTTTGCCATGTACTTCAGGCTGGTCTTGAAGTCCTAGGCTCAATCTACCCACCTCAGCCTCCCAAAGTGCTGGGATTACAGAGATGAGTCACCAAGCCAGCAAACACGTATAATTTTAAATTTTCCAGTTGTCACATTAAAAAAACTTTTTACATTAATTTCTTTTCTTTCAAAAACATTCTACTGTGGACAAATCATTAGAGAACTCACAGCAAAATTCAAAAGGCTTTAGATTAATGAATGTGATGTAGTGGTTGAATTATGGCAACTTGCATGGCACATACAAGGGGACCCATAAACTACGTGATAACAGTATCATGAAATGAAAAGAAATAAAAGAATATCCCCAGTGCTCTGGTTCTGATCAGACTAGCTGATAAGAGGAGAGAAGATAAAAAGGGGAAAGGAAGACTATCAATGCTGTAAGCTTGCTAATAAGGAACATCAACAACTGCCTGCTTGTCCTCTTCTATGAAGAAGAAATATGGGATTCATTTTTTTTTCAGGGAGAATCTGAGTTATTCCTTGCAAGTTAATAACCTTGGGGAGATTTTATAGTTGCATAGCTGGGTTAAATCTTTATTATCTTTTTTAGGGTCCACTTTTTTTTTTTTTTTTTTTTTTGAAGAAGCAGATCTTTTTACATTGTGACGGGGATCTTTACAATGAGGATTATTATTCTTTCTTAGTTTCTTCTCCCAAGGCTTCTCCCCAGTACCATTTCCTGTACAAAAATGTACCAGATCTGAACTCTCAGGAGGAAGCCTGCTAAGATTATCAGGGAGTTAGAATGCTACAAATAAGTGGCATGACACTCTGAAAAGAGCACAAGCTTCAGAGTTAGTCCAAATTGACTCCAAATCCTGGTCCTGTTCTGCTAGTTATTAGCTGGGAAAACGTGGCCAGTTTTCTAAACCTCGCCTAGTCTCAGTTTCGTGATCTCTAAAGTGGGTAGAATAATGTCTGTCTTTTAGAATTTTTTTGAGGATAAAATGAAATAACTTATGTGAAACCCTTACACAGGATGACACCAAAGATGCTCAAAAATGGGTAGTTCATTATTGCAATCAATAAATACTGATCAGGTGCCTATTATATTCCAGACAATATTCTAGGGGCTGCTGAAACACCAATAAAAAAAAGAGAAAGGGTCTCTGATGTTGTTGTTTCATAATATCCACAATAGTGATTGCCATTAGTATAAATTCCCAATATTACCTAAAAGATAATATGGCCTGTAGTCCCAGCTACTCGGGAGGCTGAGGCAGGAGAATGGCATAAACCCGGGAGGCGGAGCTTGCAGTGAGCTGAGATCCGGCCACTGCACTCCAGCCTGGGTGGCAGAGTAAGACTCCGTCTCAAAAAAAAAAAAAAAAAAAAAAAAAAACAAAAACAAAACAAAACAAAAAAAAAAAACAAAGATAATATGGTAGTTATCACATGCCTGACCTAAAAATGAGATAAAATTTCTGAAGCTAGATGTTTTTTCTCAGAGGTTCTCCAGTCCTGCTTCTTTATCTTGATTATGGGAGAATTTAGCTCCAGGAAATAAAATCGCACTGAAGTCTGGACATAGAAAAATGAGTAAGACCTAGTGCTGTCTCCAACTAGCTGATGATTTTAGCAGAGGCTACAAACACATAACAAGACACCAGCAGGTGTTTATCAGTGTGATATCAGACTTTCACCAAAGGCAGCCATTGGTTATGATGAAATGTGAAAATGCACATAAAGTGCTCAGCTCAGAGATTTCCCTTCAAGTTCTGAATCTGTGGTGCAGAACGACTTTTCCAAGTATATTTGAGAATCTCATGCAATCTCAAATCCCCTGATTCTACATCAAGGGCTTCTACCATGCCATTCATCTTGTGAAAACTGAGAAAGTTGTATTAGACAGGCAGGAGAAAGGGCATGCAAAGATTCAAATTCAGTGGTAAAATCTCTCAGGATTGATGGGTAACCACAGAGGACCAATCATATCCATGTAGAGAAAAAAAAACAATAAACTCTGATTAGCAGACATGCTCAAGGATGGCATGGGGAGTTCAATATACTTGAACCTTATGTTCAACTGAGTGCCAAAGAGAATTACTTTTTATTTCAATATTTAATACTTTTTTCTCCAATTTTTTTCTTTTTCAACTTAGCAGAAACATAGCTGATTTTTCTCTATATTGAATCACAATAAATAATAACTCTTACTTTGTTATATTGTAGATTCATTCTTTCATTCATTTATTCATTCATTCATTGAGGATCCACTATAAGCCATTGTGGAGCTGTGAAACTGACCTACACAGATTTTTTTACAGTCCTTGCATTCACAAAGTTTATGGTAGAAAGGGAATATGGACAAGTAAACGAGCAATCACAGTATAGCAGGACATACATTATGAAAAGAGAAGTGGAGGGTTCATGGGAACACATAGGAATGTCACTCAACCCAGGGTTTAGGGAGAGGGAAAGTTTCTGAGAAGTGATATCTGAACATGGACCAAGAGTGCTCAATGCAGAAGACATAGCATGTGCAGAGACATGGAATTGAAAGAGAACAAGGAATTTCTGAAGAACTAAAATGTTCAATTTGTTTGCAGTGTTAGATACAAGGAGGCAAATGGCAAGAGATGAGTCCTAAGCAGAGGAAGATCATGAAGCCATTAGCACATTTGGATTTGGTCCTAACAAGACTTGGATGATGTAGAAGGAAATGATGAAGATAATGATGAAAAAAATAATAGGCTGTGGGGTGGCCATTTGTTATTACGGGGAAAAGAGCTGATGGTAGAGGAGACTGCAGCAATAGCGAGTATCTACTATTGAGCATCTATAATAAGCCAGACTCTATGATAAGCAATTTCTTAGTTAACACTCACAATCTAACATGAATAAGTGTGTAACCACTCTGCTGCCATGTCAAGAATGGTTTACAGAAAGACAAAATTAGAAGGAAAATCAATCAGGAGGCTTCCCTAGTATCAAAGTGAAAAATCATGGTGGTTTAGCTTAGACTAGAATAATACTGGTAGAGATGAAAGACATTTGAAAAATACTCATGTATAAGATTCAGGATCCTGTGTACCTTATGGATGTTATTGTAAACATCAATTCTTACTATTTATAACGCAATCTAGAAATTTTGGGTTATGGGATTGTATCTGTATTAAACCCAGATCACACTCTTTATATGTCCTGGTTGATCAAACCTTTATAAGGAATATCATAAATTGTTGCTTTTTTTACAACAGTCAAGTTCAGAAATAAAAAGCCTTCAGTCTTTTCAGAGTTCTAGTAGTCAGGGTTATAAATATTGCCCATTTTATCATTAATAGAGAGTAAATAGGAAGAATTACAAGGTCCCATAGAGGCCCACAGACTGATGAGATTGACCAAAATCCTTTCTTAAGAATTCCAGCAAATGTTTAGCCCCCGGAGCATTGCTATAAAGAGGGATATTAGTTAATTTACTAACAAACTCACCAGGAGGAATGGGCTGTGTGGGATAGGGTGCAATTATAATGCATCTTTAGTCTTTCTCATATCCCCAGTTAAGCTCATTCTGTGAATCCCTTTATCCTCAGCCCCGATGACTGTCAGGCAGGCCCATGACTTTCTGGTCCCTTCAGGTCAAGAATAGTCTCACTTCAGTAATCAAAATACCTCATCCAGTGTAATCATCAAAACTCAAAACCTCACACAGTGTAAGATTTCTCCCTCCCCTGCTCCCCAGGCATTCCTCAGTCTTGGAGCCTGCAGTAGAGACAGGGATGTATCCATCAGCTGTGCCCCACACCATCTACTCCTCCCCACACAGCATGATTCTAGAAATGGCTTCAAAGCTCTTCATCCTTGGGCTCAGAGGAATAAAGGATGAGGGTAAAAAGGAAGAGTTGGTACAGTCTCTGTGGCAGTGACCACTGTAATTTGGTGTTGGGTCCTTCAGGGTGTGGAGCTGGTTCTTTCGTGGGGCAGTTTGGCAGGTTCTTCAAAAATCCCTCTGCTGGAAACCTCTGCACTTCTTTGAGGAGGAGGATGCCTCTTCTCTACATAGACTCCTACCAATACAGCCTTTCTGCCTGTCCAAGCAGTCCTTTTGAAAGGAAGCCTTTGTTATATACATGCACACACAGACAGAGACAAAAACCTCATGCTGAATTGTAATCATCAGTGCTGGAGGTAGGTCGTGGTGGGAGGTGTTTGGATCATGGCTAGGTGCTGTCTTCATGACAGTAAGTTCTCATGACATCTGGTGATCTAAAAGAATGTGGCACCCTCCCCCCACTCTCTCTCCTCTTGCTCCTGCTTTTGCCAGGTGATATCCCTTCTACCCCTTCACCTTCTGCCATGATTTTAAGCTTCCTGAGGCCTCCCTGTAAGCAGAGCAGATGCCAGCACCATGCTTCCCATAAAGCCTGCAGAACTTTGAGCCAATTAAACCTCATGTGTTCATAAATTACCCAGTCTCAGGTATTTCTTTATAGCAATGCAAGAATAGCTTAATACAGAGAGAGAGAGAGAGATTTAAAAAACAGATACTGAGATACAGGCTGACCCCCAGAAAACAGGCACTTTTGCCCCATGCAGATCATTCTCAATACAGCCAAGCCAGCAGCTGTAGCCAGATAATTTTTCCTCTGATCTTCACCCAGGGGAGTATCCAACAGGAGTTTCACATTTCCTATATTTCAAGAACCACGTGTCAAACTTTCTGAAGGTTCCCCGGATGCCCCTCTCCCTGGGAGTAAGGTGATGGGAAGCAACACTACTGCCCTCTGCAAGTGATATGGTTTGGCTGTGTCCCCACGCAAATCTCATCTTGAATTGTAGCTCCCATAATCCCCATGGGTTGTGGAAGGGACCCAGTGGGAAGTAACTGAATCATGGGGATGGCTTTTTCCCATGCTGTTCTTGTGATAATGAAAAAGTCTCACAAAATCTGACGGTTTTATAAAGGGCAGTTCCCCTGCACACACTCTCTTGCCTGCCACCATGCAAGATGTGCCTTTGCTCCTTCTTCACCTTCTGGCATGATTATGAGGCCTCCACAGCCATGTGGAACTGTGATTTCATTAAACCTCTTTTTCTTTATAAATTACCCACTCTCACATATTTCTTCATAGCAGTATGAAAACAGATTAATACACCAACTGAGGGGAAGCAAAATGCACAGTTATTTTTAATTCTCTCTCAGCCTCTTACGTGAACTAGAGGCAGATGACTGCAAAACCCATTCACAGTCTTACTGGCACGCCCTGCATCAATACACTTACACTTCATTTTAGGTTGGCGTTTCACTTGGAATCTGAGTGTGTTTTTTTCACCTGTTAGGGCCTCTGCCAAAACTCTGAGACAACAGGAAGAGATGCACATAAAGATCTCTTATTTTAAGAAAGACTGGGGCCAACTATTGGGAATTCTGAGTATAATTCTTTTCTTCCCTTTCGGGAACACAGGGTTTCACCATGTTGGCCAGTTGGTCTTGAACTCCTGACCTCAAGCATCAGCTTGTTTAAAAATGGGTAATCATGATGTGTATTTAGCCAGAAATGCATTCAAGTGCAAGGTCGAGAGGAACAAGTTGTGCCACTTTTAATCTACAATTTTGTTTTCACAATTGGCATTGTTCAGGTTGCCTGAGTGGCAACCTGAATAATCCATATTCTATGTGAATAACCGAAAGGGTGATTCAGATACCTGGATGCATGGCCAGATTTTCAGCAATGACCCAGGACCGTCTTTCTTAACTCCCTAAATATTTCTGTCCAACTTTCTGTGTCCTGACTCTTGATTCTGTCACTCCTTTGCACTTGTTAACTGATCTTGAATTCCCTGAGTTATCCTTTCAACATGCAACAAAGCATTTTAGTTCAGATTCACATTTGTCTGGAAATAATAGAATAATTGTTCCCAGCTCTGGGCCAACTTTACCCAAAGAAACAGTAAGAGGTTGTTTATGTAATGTGATTTCTCAGATCCTGTGAAAGTATTTCTTCCACCCGGTAGCTAAAAGGCTTATATGAAAAAATTGTTTTATAAGTTTGTCTTAAGCATCACCTTTTTTTTTTTTTTTTTTTTTGAGACAGTGTCTCACTCTGTCACCCAGGCTGGAGTGCAATGACGTGATCTTCGCTCACTGCAACCTCCGCCTCCTTGGTTCAAGTGAGTCCCCTGCCTCAGCCTCCCTAGTAGCTGAGATTACAGGCACACACCACCATGCCCAGTTAATTTTTGTATTTCTAGGAGAAACAGGGTTTCACCATGTTGGCCAGGTTGGTATTGAACTCCTGGCCTCAAGCATTGCCTTGTTTTAAAATGGGTAATCATGATGTGTATTTAGCCAGAAATATATTCAAGTGCAAGGCTGAGAGGAACAAATTGTGCCACTTTTAATCTACAATTTTGTTTTCACAATTGGCATACATAAATTTGAAAGAACTTCAGTTGTTGATTTAGCTGCAGAATTCTGAATTTTAGATAAACAACAAATAATTTTTAGTTTAAGTATGTCTCAAATATTGCATGGAACATACTTATACTAAAAATATATATTGTTAATCTAAAATTCAAATTTAGCTGGGCATTCTGTATCTTGATTGCTTGATCAGGCAATTTTATTTGCTGGAGCTACCAACCTGACTACCCATAAGCAGCTCTCAGAAAAAATGAACATCTTCTAAAATGCATTATGTTTTTGTTTGTTTTGTTTTGTTTTGGGGGGGTGTTTTGTTTGTTTGTTTGCTTGCTTGTTTTGAGATGAAGTCTCACTCTTGTCCCGCAGGCTGGAGTGCAATGGCGTGATCTCAGCTCACTGCAACCTCTGCCTCCCAGATTCAAGCAATTCTCCTGCCTCAGCCACCCAAGTAGCTGGGATTACAGGCTGCCTGCCACCATGCCCGGCTAATTTCTGTATTTTTAGTAAAGATGGAGTTTCACCATGTTGGCCAGGCTGGTCTTGAATTCCTGACCTCAGGTGATCTGCCTGCCTCAGCCTCCCAAAATGCTGGGATTACAGGCGTGAGCCACCACACCCAGCCATGCATTATGTTTTGAAATGGCAATAATAGATTTGTGTAGTAATATGCTGATGATTGACCTCTGCTCACTTCTGAGTTCAAATAATCAATAACATCTTCTTTCTAGTCTTCTTAAGAAAGAAAAGGAAGATGGAAACCAGATTAACGAAGATGAGAAAACAGTACTGCAATACATGGTTTTTATTGTAATTTCATTTCAGGGATTTCTAGAAAGCCTCCAAAAATATATAGGGTCATTGAGAATAACATTGGCTGCAAGTAACAGAAAATGTAGATTCAAACTGGCTTAAATAATAAAGAAATGCGGGAACACCTGTAACTGGAAGCCCAGAAAGGTAATGATGCCATAAAATCCTAGGTTGTCTCGACTACTCCCTTCTGCCCTCCTTAGTGGCAGCTCCCTCTGAGAGCTGCTTCCCTTCGTCGCAGCAAGCATGACTCCAAGTGACAACCAGAGCTGCACACTTCCCTGACTACATTCAGTAGGAAAGAACAGAAGCCTCTCCCTCCAGTCTGATTGAGCCAGTTCAAAGCATGACTGCATTCCTGGACTAGTAACTCTCGTCATGAGAATGGCATGTGCTTATCAGTTTAGAAATCAGGGTTCCTCCTGGAGCTAAGGATGGGATGGAAATCTAAACAAAAATTAGATTTAAAAGGAGTTGAGGAATTTTAGGTAGGCAACAAGACCTACTAAAATCTATTATTGGTTACTTAATTTCTTCTTCAAGTGGGCCATTAATTTGATTAGAAATCTGCCCTTAATGTGTCTAAAAGATTGTAAAACCACTGTAGTTTGTTTGCATAACCTGATAACTTACATCTCCTTTGGAAACATATACTTGGATTAGAAATATAGGTAAACATTTCAATAGTTTTATATACATGGGTTTTACTTTTTTCCTGAGACTTTGAAACATCAACATGTTTAAAGTCATTCTTGAATCTTTCTTTTATGAAAAATAATAATGATGATGACACATTACATTTTAATACAGTCTTACTTAAAACATTTTACATTAATTTCATTTGTGTTTCACAATAACCTAAAGAAAGGACAGGAATTATTAACCTCATTTTTCTGACAAGGAAACAGAGACCCACCTTGATAAGGAGACCTGTCCAAGATCATATTCAATTACAATGGAAAATAGAACAAGAATCTATTTCCTTTTTTCACACCTTCTTGCTGCATGGAGTGGACAAGTTTTATGCCTATTTTTCTACCAGCACAAGGGCCTGTATGTAACTTCTGGCCCATACGTAAATTCAGGCCTCAACATGGGGTTGGGCATGCTTTTTAAAACTGCAGTTACATTTGAATTAAAAATCATCGTGTTACATTTTTAGCAACCTTAACATCCCCAAATAATGTGGTCAATAATTAATTTAGCTCCATTTCTCATGCAAAGGAATCCTGCACAAAGTTTTATAGCTAAGTCTTTTTTCATCCACTGCCATTATACAGGTTAGAATCATTTTTATTGTAAATATAGTCATACATACACATACATAAATGACACACAAAACACAAAATAAACTCTGAACTGATTTCAGCAAAAAGAAGGAAGGAAGGAAGGAAGGAAGGAAGGAAGGAAGGAAGGAAGGAAGGAAGGAAGGAAGGAAGGAAGGAAGGAAAGAAGGAAGGAAGGAAGGAAGGAAAGAAAGAAAGAAAGAAAGAAGAAAGAAAGAAAGAAAGAAAGAAAGAAAGAAAGAAAGAAAAGAAAAGAAAAGAAAAGAAAGAAAAGAAAAGAAAAGAAAAGAAAAGAAAAGAAAAGAAAAGAAAAGAAAAGAAAAAGAGAGAAGAAAATGCATTTGTTCACAAAGTTTAAAAGTCTAGAGGTATCTAAACTTCAGGTGCTCAAAGAAGGACATCAGTTATTGGTATTTCTTCATCCCGCATGGGCTTCATTTTAAGGTTCTACTTTGTAACATGGCAGCTGCCTTCATTTCCAGAATAAAACCTCTGAGTCTTAAGTTTAACACAAAGGAGAGTGTGCTTCTCTACCAGTACTCCCAGAAATGCCTCATTGTGTCCCATGGTCTCTGACAGGGCAACATGCCCAATACTACAGTTTGAATGTGCCCTCCAAAAAGTTATCTGTTGGAAACTGAATCCCTGGGGCAACAGTGTTGGGAAGTGGGATCTAGTTAGAGGTGGTTGGGCCATGAGGGCTTTGTCCTCATCAATGAATTAATGTCATTATTGCAGAGTGGGTTTGTTATTACAGAAGTGAGATTTTTATTGAAGGAATGGGTTCCTTATGAAAGGATGAGTTCAGTCTCTCCTGCATTCTCTCACCCTCTCTCACATTCTCACCTTCCTCCATGGGGTGATGCATTAAGAAGGCCCTTGAAAGATGTCAGCACCTTGATATTGGACTTTCCAGCCTCCAGAACTATGTGCCAAATAAATTTCTGTTCACTGTAAATCACTTAGTCTCAGGTATTTTGTTATAGCAGCGAATAATGGACTGATACCCATCCCTCAAGGAATCACTATGAAGAGAATATAGATCTCTGGTCAGGCAAGCCAGTTAAATGCTTTCCTATTAAGCCAGGGCTGAAGTGAACTCCATTCAAAGCAAATAGACTAAGAGTGAGCGGCAAGTGGCTTCCTAGAAGAGAAACAGAGAAGGATGTTTAAAGAAAAGGGTGATTAGATGCTGGGAGTCAAAAATTAATATATCTACCACACTCATGAGCAAAAGCAAGAACTTATTCTATATCATGAGAAACTATCTATTATATCACCACCTAAATATTAATAGCATGTTCTTTTCTCAGGTCCTTTAGGAAACTGTATTATCCATCTTGATTATTCCCTGTTGTGCAACATTTGCACAGGGAATCTGGCCAAGAAACAATACGTTTGAGGTTACGTTTGTATTCAAAGAATCAGACTAGTATATATATTGCCATTTTTACCTGACAGATTAAGAATAATTAACTGGGTGAAGAAGGCAATGAGAAGAAAGTATGAAACCTTCCTGCTTCTTAAAGGTTTTCAGTGTGAAGCAGAGAAGGGCCCTGGCTTCTGCTGAGGGTTAAAAGCATTTGCCTCTGAAGCTGAAATGATTTTACCAACAGGGAGACAGCCTGATCATGGGGAGTTTTGTGGGAAAACTCAAACAGAAAGGGAAACCAAAAGCAGTAAAACTCAAACAACAACAACAACAACAAAAAAAAAAAAAAAAAAAAAAAAAAAAAAAACCATTCAAAGCTTGTTATCACTTAGAAGATTGTTCTGAGAAGGTGATTTGTCCCTCTTAGAAGAACTAACTAGCTCCATGTTAAATTACACAATGGCAATACACAGACGTCCATTGAGTGGAACTTTGCAGCCTGGTCACCATGGAGATGTTTCAAGTGCCTTCACATGAGCCTGCATTATTTCAGTCCATTTTTCAAATGACTCTAGATTTTATCCTGCTGGGTAAATTGCTTTCTGTCTCTCCTCTCTCTGTCTCTCCCCCTCTCCTTCACCTTCTCTTCCTGCCACTATCAAAAAAAAAAAAAAAAAAAAAAAAAAAAAGAACGAATAGATCCCTACCTTCTGAGGTTTTAGAATCTGTACTAGAGATTAAGCCAAGGAGTTTAAAATTCTCAGATAGACACTTTGTAATAGTGTAAAAGGAATCAAATGCCAAAAACAGTATGTAACAAAATACATGTAAGACTTTTACAAAGAAAACTACCAAATATTGAAAAAAGATAATAAAACCTAAATAAACATAAGAATATACTAGTCTCATGGATTGCATTACTCAAAAATGTAAATATGGCAATTTCTTCACAAATCAATTGGTAGATTCAATACAATGTATATCAAAATCTAAATCCCAGAAGCTTTTTTTAAGTACAATCTAATTTTTTTAATTCACATGAAAAAGGACCAAGAATCGCCATTAGAATGATGAAAAAGAAGAACAAAACTGGAAGACTTTATACTACAAGACATTGAGACATCATATCAATACATTCTAAGACTACAATCACTAACAGTGTGATACAAGTACAAGAATAGAATAAAATAGAACAATGAAATGATATAGAAATAAATTCCATAGCTACACTCACACAATTTGTGGCAAAGATGACTTCACGGTGCCATAGGGAAAGAATAGTATTTTCAATAAAAGATGCTGGGTCAATTGAGTATCCATAAAGATAAAATCATGAAGCTTGAATTATAGCTCACACCATGCACAAAAATTAATTGCAGATAGGTTGTAGGTGATGATGTGAAAGGTAAAATTATATGTTTTTCAAAATAAAACAAAGGACAATGTCTCACAAACTTGAGGTAAGAAAATGTGTCTTAAATAGAACAAAAAACACACTAAATATAAAAATAATTAATAAACTGGACACTATTAAGAAGTTTTCTCATAAAAAGACAGAATAGGGAAAAAATTTGAGATGTATATATCTTACAAAAGACTCATATCCAGAACATATAAGGAAAGAGACAGATAGCCCAATAGAAAAATGGGCAAAATAATTGAACAGGCACTTCCCAAAAGAGGATATAAAAATGGCCAATATACATATGAAGCAATGCTCAATTTTATTAGTCATTAAAAATGCATATCAAAACCAAAATGGAAAACACAGGAAATGCCAAGTGTTGGTGAGGTTGTTGAGTATTCACAACTCTCATACATGGCTAGCAAAAGGATACGTTGACACAACCACCTTGAGAAGACTGACTTTATCTACCAAATCTGAACACATGCATATCCTCTGATGTAGAAATTCCAGCCCTATGTAGATAGCCAACAAAAATGAATATATTAATCCAAAGACCTTAACAAGAATAATTATAAGAGCATTATTCTTAACTGCCAAAAACTAGAAATGTCCCCAAATATCCATAAATAGCAGAATTTATACAAAGGAAAACTATTACAGTGTTAATTGTTAGGATGGCAATTATGTTTGCAAGGATAGTGATAAATGAGAGGGTGCATAATGGAAGTTTTTGAAATGCTAGTGAAAAAAATGTTTTTAATATGAATGCTATGGACACATATGTTCACTTTGGTGAAAATTCACCATAAATTCATTTATGATCTGTACACTTTTCCATGTATATGTTATACTTCATTAAAGAGGTTTTGATGCTGTAGATAAAAGAGGGAAGGAACACTGTACTAGTCCAGTGATCCCCAACCTTTTTGGCACCAGGGACTGGTTTCATGGAAGACAATTTTTCCATAGATCGGTTAAGGGGGATGGTTTCAGGATGATTTAAGCTCATTACATTTATTATTCCATTTCCAAAAAAAGCATGCAACGTAGATCCCTCGCATCCACAGTTCATAAGAGCATTCAGTCTCCTATGAGAAGCTAATGCCACTGCTGATCTGATGGAGACAGAGCTCAGCTTTACTCACTCACCTGCCACTCACCTCCTGCTGTGTGACCCAGTTCCTGACAGGCCACAGGCCAGTAGCTGTCCATGGCCCTGAGATGGGGATCCCTGTATTAGTCCATTCTCACACCACTGTAAAGAAATACCTGAGACTGGGCAGTTTATACAGAAAAAAGTTTTCATTGGATCATGGTTCTGCAGGCTGTACAGGAAGCATGATGCTGGCATCTGCTCAGCTTCCAGGGAGACCTCAGGAAACTTACAATCACAGTGGAAGGTGAAGGGTAAACAGGCATGTCACGTGGCCAGAGCAGGAGTGAGAGAGAGAGAGAGAGAGAGAGAGAGAGAGAGAGAGAGAGAGAGAGAGGGGGGGGGGGGGGGGGGAAGGAGGAGCGACACACTTTTAAATGACCAGATCTCATGAGAACTCACTCACTATCGTGAGAACAGTACCAATGAGGATGGTGCTAAACCATTCATGAGAAATGTGCTCCCATGATCCAGTCATCTCCCACGATGCCCCACCTCCAACAATGAGGATTACAATTGAACATGAGATTTGGGTGGGGACACAGGTCCAAACCATATCAAACAAAAAGAGAGAAATGTTTGCAAATGCTCAGAAAACAAATGAATTGAAACAAGTTCAATGTTGGTCACTTGTTTCTGTCAGTTGAACACCACTTCATGTGACACGCTAAGCAGGGAGTAGTCCCAACCTAAGGCAATTTCACCATCAGCATCCAGTGTGATGTTGCCCATGGATACAAAATTTCATCATTCTCTCTCAGGGTTTGAGGAAATACAGGAAAATGTTTTCCCAGTCTGATAGAGTTGCCAATCCTACTAACATGCTGGCTTTGGTTTACTAAGGCCTATCTACATGCCTGCCCTTGATGACATCATCCAGTGTCCTGGTTTCAAGGGACATCTAAATGCCAATGACTCCAAAATGTATAAACCCAGCTCAGAACTCTCTCCTACACTTCAGACTTACATAGGTTGAACTATCCAAAACTGCCATTTTCATAGATCAAAAGTGAGTGACTTCATATAGTTCAACTCATAAGTCAATTGCCTAGTTGAGCATCTCTAACATAACTTATCCAAAACCAAATTGGTTCTATTGTGTCTTCCCATCTCAATACCTGGCAATCCCATCCTTCTTTCACTCCAGATAAAAAACCTTGGAGTAATCATTGACTCCTTTCTCTCTTAGATTATACATCTAATCCATTAACAAATCAATCCTGTCTGGTTACCTGCTAAATATATCCCGAATAAGACAACTTCTCACCACCTTCTTGTTATTACCTCAGTCTAAGCCACCACCATTGATTGTAAGACTTTTTGCAGTAACTCTGTCCATGTGCTTCCTCTTTCCTCAGCCCCAATTTAGTTCCTCCCAGAAGCCAGAGAGATCCTATAAAATGCTAAATCAGACTGTGTCTCTCTTCTGCTTAAAATTTTCCATCGGTTTCCCATCTCACAAAGAGTAAAAGCCAAAGTCCTACAATTGCCTGCAAAGGCCTATGTCATTTGTCATATGCAATAAATATTTGGTAAATTAATGAATAAAGCAAAGAAGAAAGTAATACATCAAAGACCCAGGCTCTTCCAGCTCCCTACTGCACCATCCTTCAGGTAAGACCCTTGTCCTCAGGGTCCAATATTGGGGGAACCAGTCCCCAGTATTTCAATGTAGGTTCTTTTCTATTTTCCCTAAGTGTCAGCTGGTCTGAGAAATAAAGAGAAAGAGTACAAAAAAGATAAATTTTAGAGGTGGGTCTCCAGGGGTGACATCACATGTTGGCAGGTTCCGTGATGCCCCTTGAGCTGCAAAACCAGCAAGTTTTTATTAGAAGTTTCAAAGGGAAGGGAGTGTACAAATAGGGCGTGGGTCACAGAGATCACATGCTTCAAAAGACAATAAAATATCACAAGGCAAATGGGGGCAGAGCAAGATCACAAGGCCAAGGCAAAATTAGAATTGTTGATGAGGTTTCATGTCCCACTGTACACACACTTTCATTGATAAACATCTTAACAGGAAACAGGGTTAGAGAGCAGACAACTGGTCTGACTACAATTCACCAGGCTGGAATTTCCTAATTCTAGCAAGCCTGAGGGCGCTGCAGGAGACCAAGGCATATTTTATCCCTTATCTTCTACTGCATAAGACAGACACTCCCAGAGCGGCCATTTTAGAGGCCTCCCCCGGGAATGCATTCTTTTCCCAGGGCCATTCGTTACTGAGAAAAAGAATTCAGCGATATTTCTCCTATTTGCTTTTGCAAGAAGAGAAATATGACTCTGTTCTGCCTAGCCCTACAGGCAGTCAGACCTTATGGTTATCTCCCTTCTTCCCTTAAAATCGCTGTTTCCTGTTTTTTTAAGATGCTCAAATTTCATATTGTTCAAACACATGTGTTTTACAAACAATTTGTACAGATAATGCAATCATCACAGAGTCCTGAGGTGACATACATCCTCAGCTTATGAAGATGAAGGGATTAAAAGATTAAAAGACAGGCATAGGAAATTATAAGAGTATTGATTAGGAAAGTAATAAATGTCCATGAAATATTCACAATTTATGTTCAGAGATTGCAGTAAAGTCAGGTGTAAGAAATTATAAAAGTATTAATGTGGCGAACTAATAAATGTCCATGAAATCTTCAAACTGTATGTTCTTCTGTCATGGCTTCAGCTGTTCCCTCCATTCAGGGTCCCTGACTTCCTGCAACAGTCCAAAATGGCTGTTCAAACCTAGACATTACACCCACTTCCTAAGCAGCAGGATTGAAGAAGTAGGAAGAAGGCATGCCCTCTTTTTTCTAAAGAGATTCCCAAAAGTACCACATATTATTTATGTTTACATCCAAACATAAGCCAGGGTTTCTCAATGTTAGCATTATGGACATTTCAGATTGGATAATTCTGTGCTGTGATGAGCTGGCCTTTGAACC
Source organism: Rhinopithecus roxellana (assembly GCF_007565055.1). Lineage (NCBI taxonomy): Eukaryota > Metazoa > Chordata > Mammalia > Primates > Cercopithecidae > Rhinopithecus > Rhinopithecus roxellana. The sequence goes on from NC_044563.1 coordinate 107,615,646, forward strand.
ATAGGATGTTTAGCATAATCTCTGCTAGCATTCTACCCAATACCAATAGAACAAAACACCCCACCACTAGTTGTGACATCTTAAACTATGGCCAGACATTGCCAGATGTGCCAAGGGGTAAGGGAAGGATATCTGCTAGTTGGGAACCAATAACTTAAGCTAGAAGAGACATGGTAAATATCAGGATGGTGATATCACACAGCAAAGTGAGAATTCTGTATTTTGATATACAAGAGAATAGATATTTGGTAAGCAAGTAGCAGTCTCAATTAAGAAAAAAAAATACTCCTCCCTAGAGACAAGCACTGTAGCCAGTTCTTGGAGATTATTTCAGAGATATTTAATACATACAAAATTAAATATTTTGTATTTATTATAGCATATCTGTCATTCATACTAATCAATGCATTGCTTTCTTTTTACTTCACAAGGCAATTTTTCCTGGGGCATAATATGACCTTTCTATCTATAGATGCAATTTTCTTTTATTTCTGAAAAGATTTCTTAAATCATATCTTTAAATATTGATTCCGTTCTCTTATTTAGATTACCTTCGTCATTAACACCAATTATGGGTATTTTGGACTTCCTGTGTCTGTCTTTCGTATGTTATTTTTGTTCTAGTCTTTTTAAAAATGCTCGTGTGAATCTACATTTTGCTTGCCCTTATCTTATTTTCTACTGTGTCTATCATTTTCAGTGTTGCGTTCATTCCTTTGTTGAACTGATTTTTCTTCCCTAAGTGTGCCCTGAGCTCTGACTGTGCTGAAGCTGCTCATGCAGCTTCTCCTTCTGATATTTCAACTTTTGATTCTTGTTTTCTAGTGGCAATTACTTTATTATGTTATTTTTCACTACTGGTAATATGTTTAATCATAATTTTTATTTCTCCATGGCAACATTTTTCTGATGAGTATTCTTTAGATGCCACTGGATTTTCTTTAAATTCTCTTTCTTCCTTTTTTTTTCTAGCATCTTTGTACAAATCCTGTGGTCATTCCATTTTCACTGTTATTCTTGAGTGAGGTGTCTTTAGACTAAATATTTGTAGGAAATACCTAGGGTGTGCACCAAGAACCACGTGTCAAACTACAAAGAGTTCTCTTTTTTGTGTAAAACTGTAAGTAGAATTTTTTTTTTTTTTTTTTTTTTTACTTTTCTTCTTGACAGTCAACAGTAACCAGTAGCCATCTGGTCTTTTCACAATACACATCCTCTCTTCCACTCTGCCTCGTCCACAGTTTGCTTCCTGACAATATGTGTAATTTCTCATTCAAGCCTGCCTGCCATTCTCTTTACCAGTGAGGCCCAACAAAGTTTCTGTAACTAGTCCTTACATATTCCCCCTGCTCCGAACAAGAATAAGACCAAGATCACTAATTGCCACTAATATTCATCATCTTTCCTTCTTCTATCAGAACTGCTATATTATGGGATGTAGCAATATAAATAGCTTCAAAAATTACATTTCCTGTATTATTTTGCAGCTCTATGTGACCATGTAGTCAGGTTCTTAGTGGATAACATTGTGGGGGAATTCTGGAACATCTCTATTAAAAGAGTACAGAAAGCCAGAGAAAGATCTTGTTTCCTTTACTACTGCCTAGAATATGGATTTGATGGTTGATGCTCCAGCAAACTTTTAGATCAGGAGGTTACTCTAAAGATAGAAGCCACACACCAGGATGGTGAGGCCAAAGAGCAGAAAATCTGATCTCTTGGTGGAGCCAAAGAGCAGAAATAATGAGACCAAAAAGCAAAAAACTTGATCTCTTGATAACAGTGGAGCCACTCACCAGCTATGGACTATAGACCTCTAGTCTTCTCACAAACTTCTGTTATTTTAGATGTTCTGTTAGATGCACTTGAACTTAATTCCAACTAAAACAACAAAGTGTCACCCCTAAGGGTTTGTTCTGAACTTTGAAGAACTGTCTTGTCTGAGATCAGCAGCCATTGGCACATTCACTTGAGAGCAGAACCATGATTTCACTTCTATTGTTTTTGACATCCCTTCCTCAAATAGTATGGTTCCGAGTTATGGATGTCTCCCAATGTTCTTTTAAGATGGAACTTGCATTTTCTATTTTTTTCTTCTTTTTACTTAAATCTAAAAGTAAATAGTAGAAACACTTCCTTATTCTACTATTTTAAGACTGGAAGGAGGAGGGTTTGGGTTTTTTTAAGAATAGGGAAGAAATAGTTTGGAAACTGCACATAGAAATATGACAGACACATTCTTTCTCTACTTCCAGGCTCTGATTTATGGGAGATGTAAGCATCACATAAGAAGTCTGCAGAGCAAGTGATATCATCAGGGGACAGCTTGTTTCCTTTAGAGTAAAAATGCAGCACTCAAAAATGTTGAGGATTATAGGAGCATTAGCTCATGGTAACCTGAGAGTTTCAAAAGCATAATGGAAGGAAAGGTTTGAAAAGTCATGGAAGTACGCAGGCTAGCTCAGAACTACATAGTCATTAAGGGCCATGAAAACAATGGGTGACCTGGGAGACTGGGCTTTTGTAGTGAATGAGTAAGACAGACAGATGTCCCAATAGCCTCCAGAGGAAGGCAGGTTCATTCTTTCATACTACATTTGAGATAACAGTAGATTAGACATATGATTAGATAGATAGAAGACAGACAGACAGATAGATAGATAGATAGATAGATAGATAGATAGATAGATAGATAGACAGACAGATAGATAGATACATAGATATGGGATTTGGACAAGTTCTCATGTGCACAAATACTATTGTCTTCTGAGATCGTGCCATCTCTTTAGGCTCTTGCTGTTATAACAACTTCAGTCTTTCATCCCCTAAAATTAACAAAAACCTTCCCTCTACTTCCTACCATTGAGCTCAAGGCATTTAACATAATTGCACTGATTAGATGGCACTTCCATAAGCCAGGAAGAAAAGTGTTTTGTAGGCAACCTCTGCTTTCCACCTTGACTGCAAACTCTGCTGAGGAAAGGAAACTTTGTGCCTGGACTCTTGCTTCAATAGGTAAATGAAAGAAGAAAATACAGGGAAAAGCACAAATTATAATATCAAATATTATTGTTCTCTCAAAACAGTCCCTTCCCTCTTAGTCTCCATACAAGGATAATCCCTCCTTTCCCTGCTGTGACAACAGCTAAACCCTGCTTTTCATGTTGGCAGAGTAGCAGGTGCCTTCCTGGTGAAAAGCAGACATCAGGAATTCTGTATACCTGGACATCTCCCTTGCTCTGGTTCCTCATAGATTCCTTTTGACTTTCATTCTTTGAGAGAACAGCTTTTCCAATGCTTTTCAATGAAAATCTCATCCAACTTTAAAATGTAAACTATATAAAACGTGTTGCCTCTGTGGCTGAAGTAGAGGCAGGCACCCCATTCTCAGCCACCACTGGGTACTGCCATCCTCATCTTATTCCCCCTGCCACACACACACGCGCGCGCGCACACACACACACACACACACACACAGAGAGTCATCCCTCCTAAAATCCCTAGATTAACCGCCTCATGCTGGTTTACCCAGGACTTTCCAGGATTTAGCACCATGTGTCCTATACTCTGGAAAACCCCAGTTCCAGGTACACTGGGATGGTCAGTCACCCACACACAACCCTAAACAAACGTCCTTAATGGTTTGAAAATCACTTATTTAGAAACAATGCATTGTCCCATCAATACAGGGCACATGTTAAGTTACTATTGGTTATTGCAGATTAGTATAAATTAGTTTATCAGCTAACTTGCCTAGTGGAGGCAAGTGGAAAAGGGGATTTGATGAAGAGAAAGAAAAGCTTGACCACTTCATAGCATGCCGTGTTTGCGCTTTCATCAGAGTCAAATTCATTCACCAGGTTCTAGCCCCCAGGACCCTGGAGGGATGCACTAGCTGAACACCTCTGTAATTTAAGTGGTGCCTGGAGCCATGCCTGCCTCAACAGGAAGAAATGTGAGAAGACTGGGACAAGATGCTCCCAATTCCTATACCCACTCCATCCCCAAGCAGTGTGTTCTCTCCCCATAATCAGGGACTGCAGAGCACACTGAAACTAAGGCCCATGCAGAAGCAAATCTCAAACCTTGACTTCATTAGAATAGCACTGTAACCGAACCAAGCAGTCTCAAAGAAGCCTGCATAATTGACTTGGAAACACTTTCGGGCACAGGAGTCTCTCACAGCAGCTGGAATCAAGGCCCAAACCAGACAATGAGTGCCCAGATGAGAAAGGGACTGCTCAAAGATACCCAGATGGTCCTCTGTGTTGGAGAAGTTGTCCAGATGTGCATGCAGCTTTAATTAAGCCCAATTCTAATTAATCTGTGACCTTATTCAAACAAACTGTTTCCCCGTGCCTCGAATGCCTCTCCAGATTCAGATGCCCTTTCCCTCAAGTGGAATGCAAAGGACTGTTTTCTTATTCAGTTTAATTGAAAGGTGCCTGAACCGTGGGTCTCCCCTAAACAGGGAATTCCCCACCAACAGGACTTGCAGAACAGAGAAGTGTCAAAGATGTGGCAGAGACATAATTCAACTTCTACAACCGACACTGATAAAAGGCTGGGTTCAGCCTGTCTGTTCCATCAACAGTCCATCAGATGCTTGGAAAATCAAAAGCACGTTGTGTTTAGAATGGACACACTAGGGGAGGCAGCAAGGAGACTGGGGAGAGATGGATTGAGACCATGAAGGCAGGTAAGAGAGGTGCAGTCCAAAGAAAGGAGCAGCAGTGAAAGGGTTAAAATCTACCTGCTGCCCTCTAAACCAGAGCATCAGGGCACCTTGTGTGCTACAAAGGGCTTCCAGGTGTCCCAGATGTTGAGCCCCTCACTCAGGCTCTGAGCAATCTTCTTCATCTCCCCAGTATGCTATAGGAATGTAATCATCATTATGTGTGCTATGTTAAATGATGTTAAAAGTGTTGGGAAGCACTGATATAAACCATTACTTCTCTGTCTCTGATTCCTGCCTCCTAAAAACTGCATCTGTTCTTCTTTCCTATCAGAACCATTATGCGCATCAACCAAAACTAAACAATGGGGTATAGAAAATGCGGGCAGCACTGAGGCCTCACCATACCTGTAAGATATTCTGCGTGGATTTGAATGTATATCACTCTACCCAAAACCTTCTAATCAGACACTTACATGGCTTCCTGTTTTCCTTAGGATAAAGATCAAAGTCCTTACCAGGGTTTGGAGGGCCGCCCTGAGTCTGACTTCTTGCGGCAGTAAGGAGCCTTAGTTACTCACAAAGGAGCCCACTCTACCAGGACTGAGCAACGTGTCTCATCCCTCACTTCATTTGATCCTCTCATACTCCATCAAAAAGATTATTTCCTTCCTGTTGCACCAGGTTGCTAGTCCAGCCTGTGTGAGCACCTAGCTCTGGGATCCATCCAGCTAGAAGGTGGGGGTATGTATAGGATGCCATCATTGGCATTTTTCCAGATGCTATTCTGACAGGGATGGAACTGTGCAACCTCTTTGTGAAGAAGCATTGCCCTCGCCTGTCAAACGGAGTATTTGCCATATAGTCCCTCAGGATCTGTGTCACAGGGTCCTCAGCCCTTCCAGGAACTTTCCTCTAATTGTTGGCAGGGGAAAGGGTTACCTCGCTGCAAAATTGAGAAATGTATATTTGTCTCTTTTGTTGTCTTTTTCCTCTACTTCCTCTCCTGATGCCTGTTTGTGCCTTTTCCCAGTCCCAGACACCTGATCTACATCCAATTCCCAAGAAGCTGTGTGCTTAGGGAGTTCTCAAAAGCATCGTGGCTGAGTCTCTTAGGTGTCAGCCCTCTCAGGATTATGTAAATATTGTAAGGTTCTCCAAATATTAAAGCTATTCAAAGTTAAAATAAATAAATGGCCAAGAATAAAAATTTGGGCATGACGCCTGATGAAAAGAAAAACAAATGTTAAGGCATAAAATCTTGATCAGTGCCTCAAATTAATTCAAAGTTGGGTCCTCACTTCCACACGTTGCTACACTGTCCACCTCCCTAGAGGGCCCAACGCTGAGTGTAGCTATTAGCAAAGAGGAGAGAGAGACAATGCTAGGTACATGCCAGGAGTTTAATTACTAAATGGTTATTTAGCAGAGATGAAGACATTTGCAAGCAATGCGTGACAGCAAAAGGAAAGGGCTAGGAAATGTGAGGCATTTCAGAACAACTGCCCAGAACTACATCGGGCACTAGTGGATTTTGTGAGCTGCTGAGGATTGGAGCTTTGCTGGCTCAGCCTGGCTTAGGGTGCTGGGGCAGAAAAGCAACTGACTCTAGAGGTCATCCTCCAAGGATCTTGAACGTTTCATTTTTTTAGGGTTTTTATGTCTAGACATTGAAGATACAGTGTGAAAATGAGACTCTGTCATTTTAACAAGGTCCTTTTAAATCCAGAAAGAACAGCCCCATGAATCAAGAAATTATTCTCATTAGTCACTTTCTAGCCTGTTGCCTCAGGATTACGGCGGGTTGCCAGCAGAGACATAGGACCACAGTTAATAAAACATGATTACAGATATAGGCCGCAACTACAAAAGACACAATTAATATTCACACACAAGCATGCGTGCGTGCCCTTCCCCTCAGCATCTCCAGACTCCCATTCCAGGAACCCTCCATTACTCAAAACTAATCCAAATGAGAAGCAAGGCCTACGACTGGTTAGTTTGTGTGTGAAATCATTTTAGTAGCACTTTCATGGGAAAGTGACCCAGAAGACACCAGCTGAGTATGATAAACAAGAAGTAGCATAATGTATAAAAAGCTCTAGAGTCAGACAGAATTGGGTCTCAATTGGGCTTCTTCATTTAGTAGCTGTGTGACCTTGGGTGAGTTGCTTAGCCTCTCTGGGCCCTGGTTTTCTAATCACTGGAACGGGGATAAAGATATTTACTTTGTATGGTTGTAGTAAAATTCAAGAAAATGTGTTTAAAACACATATCCCAGTGTCTGACACTTAATGAATGGTAGCAATTGTTACTGGCAATAAATCAGCATACCTGTGGTCTCTCCTGTCACCTTCTCCCTCTCTCTCTCTCTCTCTTTCTCTCTCTCTCTCTCTGTCTTCCTCTCTCTCTCTCCCTCTCTGTCTTCCTCTCTCTCTCTCTTTCTCTCTCAGCCTGTTCCTACCATAACCACACTGCTATTTTTTGCTTTGGATGCCTACATGATCAGTCAGTCTCCCCCAAAAAATTTATCAACTAAGGCCAGGTACTGAGCATTAAACTAGGTCATGTTCCAAACGCCATTATTACTGTTGTCAGCAATAACTGATTTCAGCTTTCTGACATACATTTGGCTATTTTGTGTCCTGCTAACATCAGGGAGCAATCTTACACTGGGGACCCTTCCCTCCCTAATGGAAACATTTGGAGGAAGTGGGAGGAAACTGCTATCCAGTGAGCATAGAACAGAACAGCTGGAAGCAGCCTCCCTAATTGGCAGTTTCTCGTGTTATGACAGGTTTGAAGCAGACTATGACAGCGAAAGGGGTACACACAGGGACAATGTAGCAGACAGCGCTTCCTGGAATGGAAGCTTCTGCAGGCTTCCAGATGTAGCTGCTGTCCTTAACCCGCGTGTTTATAGTGGCTCCAAAGTCCCCTTCCTGGGGACTCCTAGGGACATATATCATTGTCAGTTTAGCTGCCAAGTCCGGCTCCAGAGAGGCACTTGGAAAAGGCAGGACAGCTAATGAAAGCAAGGCAATCAAAAGAAAAAGACAGCTGGGCTGGGGGCCAAGGGGCCTAGGGTCTGGCTCCCATCCTTGCCACAACTTTGGCAAGTTGTCCTTCCACCAAGGGTCTCAGTTTCCTATCAGAAAAAGGCTGTCCTGAGCCCTTCCTCCCACAAGAGGAATGCTGTCAATAAAAGCAATAAAAGGTGCTTGCTCTATTTATCTGTACTTTCTACTTTTTCTACATATACACATATCATTTGTGGGAATGTGTATTTTCTACCTCTTAAGTGTGTGTGTATGTATATACACACTTAAGAGGTAAAACACTAATATTAGCTTATTTACTTATTTTATTTAATAATTATTTATTTATTTCTACACACACTTCAGAGGTAGAAAAAATTAGCTTATTTATTATTTTTCTACCTCTTAAGTGTATGTGTACACACACACACACACATATATATAGTGTGTGTGTGTTTGTAGTCATTTGCTATGGTAGTCAGGGAAAACCAAAACACAACTCTTAGAGTACACACACACTTAAGAGGTAGGAAAATAATAAGTAAATAAGCTAATATTTACTGGACATTTCTTACATGCCAAGGACTGTGATAAATACTTTATATTCATTATCTTATGAGAAGGAGCCAGCTGGACACAGCTGCTGTTTACTACCCAGCATCCATTCCCTCTCTCTCCTGATAATTTCTCTACATTTCCCCAAGAAAAGCAACTCCTCATCGCCATTTGCCCTTATGTGTTTTTGTGGCATTGACCTCAACCCCAGCTCCAGGGTGGATCTTGATTGGCTTAATCAATTAGTACATGCCCTCTGTTCATCACCACAGTGATTGGTTGGTTCTCTGATTGGGCCGACAAGACCTCAGAAGTACAGTCAGAAGAAACCTCAGTAATTCACCATGAATGTTGAGATCATCTCCTTCATTCCTGCAGAGCTTGAACATGGAGCACATGGCCCCGTTATGTGCCAGCAGACACTTTGGGCACATCAGAGGATAACCTTCCAAGTTGAGAGCCATTAATAAGGACATAGAGCACAGAAGTAAAGAATGAGAAAATGGGCTGAAGATCTTAGACCAAGCACTGCCTTAAGCTACCATGGCTCCTGGACTTTATTGCTCAAATAATTTGATTTGGATTTTTTGGTTTTGTGTAAAACCAAAACATGCCTTATCAATGTAGGCAAGTGTTATTATCAATACCATTTTATAGATTACGAAACTGAGACTCAGTGGAGCTAATCCACTAGCCCTAAGTTACACAGTAAGTTTGTAGCGGAAACATCATTTGAAACGAAGTCCAACTGGGTTAAAAACCCAAGCTTCTTAAGCACTATATTTTGCTACTATAGGTAGTGAAAACTGGAAATACTTTGAAAATGAGAACATTTCATAAAATGCAACTTTTTATTATTTCAGGAGTAGATTTAGAATCATCATCTCAAACCCCAATTGAAATGATCTCGCTTTGTCACCTAGGCTGGAGTACAGTGGTGCGATCATAGCTCACTGCAGCCGCAAACTCTTGGGCTCAAGCGATCCTCCCACCTCAGCCTACCAAGTAGCTGAAACTACACCCCTGTGCCTGGACTTTTTTTTTTTTTTTTTTTTTTTTTTGGAGAGATAGCGTCTCACTTTGATACCCAAGCTCCTGGGCTCAAGCCATCCTCCCACCTTAGCCTCCCAAAGTACTAGTATTACAGACATGAGCCACCATGCCTGGCCTAAATTTTGAGCCACTGAGTTTGTAGTAATTTGTTATGGCAGTCATAGAAAATCAACACACAACTCTAAAAGAAAAAATTAAGCAAAAATAAAGAAAAAAAATTTCTTATTTTACAAATTTGGTAAAGGAAAGCAAGCTGAGATCTTTATCTCCATAAAGGATGAAAAGGAGGTGAAGATCAGTAGCATTCCTTTTCGTAGCAAAGTAACATGAGCAAAAACTGGGCCTAAAAGTCCAGAGTAACCTAAATTAGATATAAGGAGGAATTCGCTACCAAAGTTGGTAAGAACTGAAATTCACTTCCAAAGGTGACTGTACAGAAATCCCTTGATGGGCTTCCTGAAGGAGAACACTGGCAGGCAACAATTAGACAAGAATTTAATTAGATTTGCTGGAAAGCACAATAATAATGACTTAGGATGTCCTTGGACACACTGTATGATTAGAAGAGGCTATAAGTACTGAATTTCTGTTTAGGAGGGCTGGGGGGCCCAGGGATGCCTGCTGTTTGAGCAGATGTGTTTCCAGCACAGACACAGTCTAGGGGCTTAGAGTTTGTGAGCTGTCTAGAGTGGCTTCTGCATGCAGACAAAAGGAGATGTGTCAGCTCTGAGTAGATGTATTACTTACCAGGACAAGGGGGACTGTAGCATTGTTTAGAGGGTCATTCATAACTTTCTCAGAGATCTGAGTCTAGCCATGGATCAAGACCAAGCAGTTCAGTGTGAGCTCATAAACAGTATCATATAATGGTCAAGCATATGCGCTCTGAAGTCAGAAAGTCCTGAATTCTGCCATTTACTCACTGTGTGGCCTTAAGCAAGTTAGCATCTAAGTGCTTCAGCTTCTTCATCCGCAAATAATAAGTCACTATCCCATTAGGCACTTGTGAAGATTAAATGACATATTATATGTAGAGTATAACGCCTGGATCATAGTAAACATTTGTTGAATAAATGGCTATTATTATTTCCAGTAGTGTGGTCAGACCTCACTGTGGGCTGGAACAGGGTAATCAGGTAAGAGTAAAGGGAGCATCATATTAAGGAGCCAGAGAGATTGGAGGAATCCAAAATGCAAAGAGAACAAGCAACCAGGAAGCTTGCAAGCAAGGAGTAGCAAAACAATTGCAGAGTCAATATTCAAAGCACCAGATTTATGTGAGGAGTACATTAAAGCACTTTGCAGTATCACCTCCAGCTGCTGCTCCTCCCTTGGCTTGGAAGGACAAGGTGGGGATCTAGGAGCAACTTGCTAGAGATAAGAAGTAGACCCAACACCTAAAAAGACTATTCTGCAGGGCTTCCTAGGATTTCTCATTCTTCCCTGATCTCTACCAGGGATGGCAAACGCTTAGCTTTCATGACATCATTTCCTCTCCTCAAATGCTCATTCCTTCCACAAATATTTATGTGCCATGTGCAGGGCACCATTCTAGGTACTGGAACAGACCAGGAAATACAACAGGCATAAGCCAGTCCCTGCCCTAATAAACTCCATAATCTACTCCTTCTGACAAACATCACTAACCAGTTAACGGCATATTTCCCTACTAAGCCTCCAAACCCCTTCAAGTCCTTCTCAGTGCAGTCCAGTTCTCCAAAAAGCCACTGTCAATCAATTAAAGTTGACACTTGGGAAGAAAGATCACTTTTTATTCCTGCATTGAGCTCCTGTGATTTCTGAATAGACGCATTGGTCCCTTCACAGATGGAAGCCATTGTTTCTTTCACAGTCCAGTGCTAACGGGGAAATAAGACCCAAAGCAGCAACCACCACTGTAGACGTTTGGAAGCCACTGGCATTATTGTTTAGACTATACGCACTGACGTGGTCTTGAACACCTATCTCACTGAAGCATCCAGGAATTCTACTGATCTAGGCTGATCATTTGCTGCTCGATTAATGAGATGTTTGTATACCACAATCCCAATTTCGTTTATTATATTCATTATTTTCTTTCATTTTATAACTGCAGATTCAGCCTTCAGTCATCCACTGTTTCCCATTATCCCCCTCCTCCACACACACACACAGAACTTGAGGCACCTGGACAATGAGATAGGTAGCTGGGTATGCATTTGATGCATTTGCACAGCAGGCAGCCACAACCTAAACCATGATATGATGAAGTCAGTGGGGCCAGTTTCCAGGCTCAGCTCCCCCACTGACTATGTGGCTTTTTGGACACATTCGCTCATCTGTAAAATAAGAGTCACGAAATTCATATCACAGTAACCACTGCCTAGCTCACATAGTTATTCTGAGACTACAGGATAGTATTTTACTAATCAAGACTTGTAACGTCTCTAAGCATTATGGACACTTGGACACTAGGTGACAGTATGTCACCTTCCACCCCTTCACCCGTCAGCGGGACCAGGTGCACCTCAACAGTTGCCCTCCAGATGGCAGCCCAGAGCATTCCCCAGCACCCAGCAGAGAGCCCATAAAGTTGTCTGCATTAGAGCATCAAAGGGAAAGGACCAGACCAAGCAAAAGCCATTTAACACTCTCTCTCATTATCTGAACTGGGAAGTAGAATATTAAACCATAGAAAAGTAAAAGAGCAACAAGTAAAAGTCACTGGACAGTGGAGCCATGGAAGGGAAATTTGTGACCCCATGCTGTCACTTGGCAGTGAAACCATATCTCAAGCTCCGCTCTTCTAACACCAAATACATACCCTAGACGCTGCGTTAGGATATCAGTTCTGTTTCCAAGATGAATGATATGATGATTTACTAAATCCCATAGTCAGTAAGGAGTCTGGTCCCGAGATCCAGAGTTTCCTGACTCTCATTCCAGGTCCAGACAAGCAGACCAGCCATTTGACCTTTTTCCTCTGTCTTATCTCCTCTCTCTCAAGCTTAATATGAAACTGGTTTCCAGTGGTAAGCTGAGGGCAAAATAGAGTAACAGAAAAATGCTGTGGCCACTAACCCCAAGAAGCTACTCAAATCTAATTTAAATCAAATAAAATTAAACATTTACTTTCTCAGTTGCACTAGCTCAATAGTGACCTTATTAGTTAATTACTGAACAGAACAGAGGCCGGGCATGGTGGCTCACACCTGTAATCCCAGCACTTTGGGAGGCCAAGGCAGGCAGATCATGAGGTCAGGAGTTCAAGACCAGCCTGACCACAATGGTGAAACCCTGTCTCTACTAAAAATATAAAAAATTAGCCGGGCGTGGTTCCATGTGCCTGTAATCCCAGCTACTCAGGAGGCTGAGGCAGGAGAATCATTTGAACCCGGGAGGCAGAGGTAGCGGTGAGCCAAGATCAAGCCACTGCACTCCAGCCTGGGTGACAGAGTGGGACTCCATCTCAAAAGAAAAAAAAAAAAAAAAAGAACAGCACAGATATAAGACACTTACATGTTCTATTGTAGCACTGGTCTAGACCATCAGAACTGGAGAATGTGCCACTACATCATTCGATTGCTTTATAATGAGCTATACCATGTTGCAATTAGAAAAATCAGTGGAAAATAAGAATGGCATTCTTGATGGCAAAATGAAGTTTATATAAAGGTAAGTGAAATTTTAGAAGAAAATATTTACGAAATAGAAAAAGGGAAGATTGTTAACATGCTTCATAAGTTAATCTAAGAGTGGTGGACAAAGCATGACAGATAATTCAAGGAAAAGAAATTAAAATGACAACAAAATGCATGAACTGATTCTCAACACATTAATCATTTAAAAAAAGAAAATAAAAGCCATGAGATAAATTAAATGGGACCAGAAAGTTACAGAACCTGTTTAATCAGGTAATGACACTTTTGCCAAATAATACATATTTATACATGATCATGCATGTAAAATGTGAGATAAATTTAGAAACGGAAATCTTTTTCTGAAAACAAAGACTTAAAATATTATACAGATTTTCTTATATTGTTATTATTAATTGACATCATACTTTCAAATAGTGGTAACATTTCACTTTACTCTGTTTATGATGAATATCATGCTTATATTAAACCTCTTCTCTGCAGCCAACAAAATCTAAATGAACAGTCTGCTCAAAAAGATAAAATGAGAAGTGTCTTATCTGTGGGATAGTTGGTATGTATGAATGTGCTGTTGAGTTGTTGAGGTTTTTTTATTCCGTGAATGTCCGCATCCCACCAAGTTACATACAAATATCCACTTGTCTATTAGGCCAGGCGCGGTAGCTCATGCCTGTACTCCCAGCACTTTGGGAGGCCGAGGTGGGTCGATCACCTGAGGTCAGGAGTTTGAGACCAGCCTGGCCAACATGGTTAAACCGCATCTCTACTAAAAATACAAAAAATTAGCCAGGAGCGGTGGCGCACGCCTGTAATCCCTGCATCCCTGTTTAGCAACCCTAGTGGAAAGAGATTTTTGTCTCCCAACCTTCCTAAGTTAATTCTAAAAATAGAGTCTAGTTATTCAGCTCCATTTCCTGAGACGGTACTCCCACTACTCCATTTCCAAGGCAGGGCTGTCCTGTCTTGCCACACCAGGGGGCGCCATTCACATTGACGTGCATGTGATTGAAAACATTTGGAGTTACTAGAGTTGTACCACGTGGTGCCCCTGTTCCCAAGGATAGGATGTTATGAATGGACAGTCCTGAATCATACAGTACCCCGTGCCCAGGAAAGCAGGATTTGCTTCCAGAAGAAACAAAATGAAAGGAAAACATTCTAGGGAGCCAAAATAAGCCCAAAATCCATCTCAATGTATCACTGCACAGTGAGAAGAAAATTCCACACTAACCCTCCCTGTGACTGCCTGTGAATGGAGGTGAGAGCAGAGGGGAGGTAAACACAGCACCTTTTAAGCCCTCAGAAGAAATCAGTACGTTTCTGCAAGATATTGAGGTAGGGAAGGGGTGGGAGATCACCTTTCTTTTAAGGAAACAAGAACCTCTCTCTCAATCTCTCGCAAGAAAACTTTCTGCTACCTTACTGTACAAATGACAAATTCCAGCCTGCCTCCTGAACTATAGCAAGCCTCTGCTTCAGAATCCACTTCCAGTCCCAATAACATTTTTTAAAGAGCTAAAGCTTAGAAACAAGGCACAGGGACTAACTTGTGTTTGCAGTATCTCATCTTTTCCCATTCTCAACTCTGGTGGGTTCATGGGTTTCAGGGTGTGTCCTTGAGCACCTGCAAATGAATCCACAGCCTCAGCTCAGGGAGGCCATCAGAGGGGCAGCCAGGTGAGGCCGGGCCACCTGGTATATGCAGTCCCCTCTGACCTCAACAGCCAGTCTCATGCCTCCCAGTTCACCCACAGAGCTGCCAGAAAAAGGCCAGCAGCCAGGTGGGAACAAGCACCCTCATTTGCTTTTCAACATACACAGCCCATCTCTCTGAAATTAAATGATGTCTTTTCTTTGTTCCTCTTTGCATTTGTGCAAAGAAACCGCTGAGGCACTTTTTAAGAATACCGATTCCTAGATGTCCTCTCAGACCTTAAGATATGAGTATCTGGGGGCAGAAGCCTGAAGATCTGTATTTTTCTAGTCCCCCATGATGATTTTGATGTCAGGGTTGAGAACCACTATAATCACACTCTTGCTTGGCCCCTATTTAGACACAGGCATTATAAACAGAAAATAAGACCTCAGGGCAACTCTAAACCAATTCTCCCTCCATAAACTCTTCACTGATTTATCTTGCTATTTTCTACTCAGGACCATTTACACTCTTAAAAATTATAGAGAACCCAAAGAGCTGTTGTTTTTATGGGTTCTATCCATCAATGTTTACCACATTTGTGATTAAAATGGAGAAACTTTAACATATTTAATAAACCCTTTACATGTTAACATAGTTTTATGAAAATTAACTATATTTTCAAGAATTGAAAAAATTAGTGAGAAGAATGGCATTGTATTTGATTTTTATAAATCTCTTTAATGTATGGTTTAATAGAGGACAGCTGGGTTCTCGTAGCTACTTTTGCATCTAAACTTTTGCTATATCACTCATCATGTTGTTTCTGGAGAATTCCCCTATTAACTCATGACAGAATGAGAGTAAGAAATGCAAATAAAGGCTTGGTATAATTAGAAAACAATTTTGACTTTATGGAGATCCCACTGAAAGGGTCTCAGGGTCCCCCAGACCACACTTCGAGGACCACTGTTCTAGACGATTTCTCATACCACATTATCTTTGCCAGCACATACATACTCATTCCTCTAATTTCAGTGTTTGTAAATTTTGATGCTTTTTTACTGTTCCAAATAGTTGACTTGTTTCTCTAATCATGTTTGTATGTGTGAAAATCATTAGCTTTAAGAAACAGAAATCCACTCAAGCTAGGCTAAACAAAGGGGGATTTATGGGAAAGACAGAAGAGAATCTCACAAAACCTCAAGTGGGAGGCACAGCCAAGTCTCCACTGTGTTTCTCCCTAAGCTTCAGGACTCTGCATGTGGGCCTCCTCTCCACACTGCACACTGGCATCCTCTAAGGTTCTTACTCCCCAAGCAAGGCTTCAGGTTCCCGGGAAGCTATCTCTAATTCATCGCCTTGGAGTCCCATGTCCAACAGCTTCTTACCAGCAAGACTTGTGTCCAAAACCTTAGGTGAGAAAATTTGGTCGGCTCTACTTAAGAAGTTCTTGGGGGTGGGGGGGATGGTAGAGCTCTTCTGATGTCTTATTTATATCCATAGAGACAAAGCCTGCATCAGGGACCAAGTGAGTAAGCAAATATCATAACACTGGTTCTCAATCCTGGTTGCCCAATGCTGGTCTAATTAGATGGGATCATCAAGCCAGGGTTCTGAGTGCATTGTGCTGTGTGGTTTCACCTTGAACAGGATATGGGTAGTACAGAGGTAATAGGCACACCTAGCACAGACTCCCAGCACTTTTTAGTAGAAATGTAATAAGCATGTATGTAATTTTAAAATTTTAATAAGCACATTTATAATGTCAAAATAAACAAGTGAAATTAATTTTGTTAAAATCTTTTCACCCAACATATCCAAAATGTTAATTCAACATGTAATCAGTATAAAAAGCATTGTTGAGATATTTTACATCCGTTTGTGCTAAAGTCTTCAAAATCAGTATGCATTTTATATTTACAGTACATCTTAATTGGTACACTAAATTTTTATCGGAAACATCAGAAATAGTTGATCTATATTTAAAGTTTACAAAATTTATAACTAAAAAAGATCCACAGACCTAAAGTTGTTCTAAAGATACTTAAAAGTTTTCTAATAATGGAATCAAATATCAGTTTTAAATTAAAATTAATTATAATTAAGTTAAAAATTTAGTTCCTCGGTAGCCTTAGCCACATTTCAGGGGCTCAGTAGCCACATATGAATAGGGGCTACATTTTGGACACAGCAGGTCTAGATTGAGAGCCAGAATCTAGTCTCTTCTACTCCTTTGAGACTACCCTCAATACCAGTAGAGCACTGTCTAGTACAGACACCCACAGAATATAGCTGATGGAAACTATCCAAGTTAGAATTGCTCAAATCTAATTACTAACTTCTGGGCCCTTAGAAGGTCCATGTTTTTCTTTAAGGTAAATGTTTTTCTTTAAGAAATTACATCATTTTAAAAGCATTCAAGAGGCTTGTTAAAGGAATCCTATAATCTCTTAACTCATTCATCAAATAAATCACCTTTCAGTCATTTGTTGGTTTTTTTTTTTCCAAAAAAAAAAAAAGATTTGTTTATATCAGATTTATTTTAAGCAAGGCAGGGGCTTACAGAAAACCAATTGAAGTCCATTCAACAAATGAATAATCTGAGAAGCCATAAGTCACACTGCACCCATGGGAGTCTAAAGGGAGTTTTGCAAAAATCCTTAACAACATAAAACAAAATGGTTCTGGTTCTGTTTGATTCTGGTTGCATTGTTTAAGTGTGCTGGTACTCCAGGGCTGCTGTGAGTGATGGAAATCATGACCAAAGTTTGCCTTATTTCACTTAACATAATATCCTCTGGTTCCATTCACATTGCTGTAAATGACAGGATTTCTTTCTTTTTATGGCTGAATAATATTCTATTGATCACTACACATTGTATGCACATATCAAAATATCACATGTACCCCAGAAATATGTACAATCATATGTATCAACAAAAAAAAATGACAACAATAAAACAGGTTAGTCAATAAGCTGACAGCCTGGAGCTCTTTTCAACAGATAGTACTGCATTCAAAAGGACTTCTCCACGACTCCATAAATCTAGTTTCCACAACAGTTTCTGAAATTTGATGCCTTTATATATGCAAGTTATATTTTAAAGTTGGCCTATAAATACCTAGACCATTTTGACTGAATGGAATTATTTGAACCCTCCTTTGTTCAATCAAATAAGCATTTGAATGTTTAGTATCAGCCAGATGAGCTGTTTCTTTGTTCATTCACTAATGAATTTCTCAAATCCTCATTGAGTCCTATCAACACTATCAGGTGCCATGCCAGGGAGCTAGAAACACAAAGAAAAGCAAGAAACAGAAATAGATCCCACCCTGAAGGATTCATTGACCTCACAGTCAATTATGAAAGTCAGGTATATACATAACTACAAAATGGTGAGATTACATACTATTAAAAATACATAAAATTCTGCATCATAGACAGGAAGACAACTGAGGAAGATTTTTTGAATGGAGATACCCCTGAGATGGCTGTAGAAAGCTGAGTAGCAGTCACCAGGCAAAGGTGAGGAGGGGCGTGGGGAATGAACATCCCTGAAATGGGAACAAGAGCTGCACAGATGCCTCCTACGTGGTCTCCCTCCTTCCACTCTTGTCACACAGCTATCATCATGATCCTCATGAAATGCCAATCAGATTCCATCACTCCCTGATCTCAAACTTGCAATAATTTCATCTCCCGTCTGCAATAAAATCCAAAGTCTTGGCCATGGCCTCAAGGCCTTACATGATGGGTTCCTTGGTATATTAGAGACCTCCCTTGGTTCCACGTTCTCCCAGCCACACTGGCCTCCTTGATGTTCTTCAAACATTCCAGGCAAGTTCTCATCTCAGGGCCATTGCAAAGTACCCTCTTAGGCCATCTCAAATAAAATAGAACCCGCTGTCACTTTCTGCCCCCTTTCTCTGCTTTATCTCCCTGCACAGCACTCAGGACTCTGACAGTACATTGTCTATATAGCTATTTACCTGTGCATTGTCTGACTTCCCCACTAGAATGCAAGTGCCATGAGGGCAGACCTTGATCTGTTTTGTTCACAGCTATAGCACTAGTGCCTAAGACAGTGCCTAGCATATGGTGGGCTCCCCCAAAATATTTTTAGGTTGAAGAATTAAGTGACGCTGGAAAATATGCATATTTCAAGTGGTTGCAAGTATCCAACATGGCTACAACATGGGAGTGAGGGGATGGCAGGGCCAAGGTAAGAGCCACTGGAAATGAGGTTGGATGGGTGCTCAGTGACCAAGTCATAAAGGACGCTGTACTCCTGGCTAAGAGTTTGGGCTACATTCTGAGGACAACAGGGAGCCAGTGAAGCTTGTAAGGAAGGGAGTGGTACATGCAGGTCTGCTTATTTAAAAGAGAAGTCAGCTTGCTGTGCAGTAGATAAATCTGAGAAGAGCTTCAGGCAAAAGGACCTGTTGGGATACTTTTGCAGTCACCTCAGTTTCTTCAGCTTTCAAATGCAGATAATAATATAATTTTAGTCACAGGCTATAGTGATGACTAAGGGGGTTGATGTACATAAAGTACTTAGCACAGGACCTGGCACATAGGATGCTATCAATAAACATTGTCTACTACCACCAACATTTAGGGAAGCTTGAATGATGATGTCTGTGCTTCTGCTCAGATGACTGTGTGGAAGGTGCTGCTGCCTTTGACCTCAATAGGAACTACAGGAATAAGAACTCAATTGTGGGAACATAGAATGAATTCTATTTTGGGCAAGTGCAGTTTGAAACAGCTGTGGGATATCCAGGTGAGATCTGTGGTATACAGTCTGATATAAGGGTCTAAAGCTCAAAAGGGAAGTTTAAACCAAAGATCAAGATTCAGAGGAATCCCTCCCTTTACAAGCAATTGTCCTGATCCCTTGTAAGCAAACTCTGAATCCAAAGAACTCAAAAGTAAACTCACTAGAGTTAAAAGCCCCAAGAAGAAACCATCATATAGAGCTGAAAAGCAAAATACCATTACAGGAATTGACTATAATTCTGAGCCCCTCAGGACCCCTAGCAATGTTCGTGTAGTCCTCATTTGCATCCTCTTTGAGCACAGAGAAAAGAGCTTCATATACTTATCACATTTACCACATCCTTCTCCAAGCCCTCCAATTTCCTATTTTCCAATGTGCCCCTACAAGAAAAGGCTAAATAAGCTCCAGAAGTCTGTACCTTACAACTGACAGACCTCTTAGCTCTGAAGGCATTTTTTTCTGAGCTCAATGAATTTCAAAACAGTGTTCCACTTCTACCCCTGCTTCAAGTATCTGAGAATACATGTGTGAAGTATAATGTCAAGTCCTGGGGGATGTGGCTTCCCAGAGTTCTCTGGGCTAGAGATAGAAGAAGAATAGGAAGTATAGAAATGGACCTGGCTCTGCAGCTGGTACAGCAAAAACTGCTTGAGGTTTACATACAAGCAATCAACATTGGTGCCATTGAAAGGGCAGTGGAATGAGCTTTGATAGACATGCATTCTTTCATTTATTCATTCAAAAAACAGCTATTGAGGATGTAATATACCTGCCAGGTACTGTGCCAATACAGAGGAAGTAACAGTGAAAAAGAAAGAGTTGATTCCTCATGAAGCTTCATGGCTTCAGGGTTTCCTGTTTGTCAGAACCCTTAAGAATATCTAAAACATAAAGCAAACCTTTTTAATTTTCATTCATTCATTTACTCATTGAACACACATTTATCAATGGTGCTGTGATGGCCTCTGGAGGTCACAATGTTCACTAAGATGAAGCAGTTACAATTCAGTTTAAATGTCATGGGAAGGCAAGTACTATGTGCCAGTGGAGGCTGTAGGAAGGGCCCTGTGATAGCATGACTTGTCCACAAATTCTCTGACAATCCTCTCCATTGAGGGAAAATGTCTATGTCCCCTCCCCTTGAATCTAGGCTGCTTCTGACACTGTGCTTACCAGTAAAATATGACAGAAGTGATGCTTCACCCAGACTTTAAAGAAGTAGCAATATCCTCTCTTAGAACACTTGTTCTAGGGGAAGCTAGCTCCCACGTGAATAGATACATCCTAGAGTGCCATGTTGTGAGGAACCCCAAGCTGCTAACTTGGAAAAGGATATGGGGAAAGAGAGGTCAAGAAAGCTTTAGCTATTCCAGCCATTCCAGCCATTCCAGCGAGGTGCAAACATCTGAGTAAAACAGCTATCTTGGATATTTTATGTTGGATTGAAAGGCCTCCATGAAGAGATAGCATTTAGTCTGAGACCCAAAGGATGAGAGGGATTTTGATATACAAGGACCAAGTGGAGGATTATTACAGGCAGTGGAGTGGGATTACTCAAAGATCCAGAGTTGGCAAAGTTCTTGGAGTGTTCAAGGAGCTGAGAGTAGGTTTCAAAATGGTGGTGTAGAGGTGAGCTGGCTTCATTATCATCCTCCCCCACAGAAAACCAAAAACAAATACACAGTACCGAAGTTTTCACTAGCAGCAATCCAGAACTCATATATGAGGATGAGATAGATCTTGAGGTCATGGAGAAGTGAAAAACCTCTGAGCAGAGGGTAGGAGAATTTACCTACCATCTAGGCTATGGGGATGCCCTTCCCCTAACCCACATTCTTCCTGGCTACAAATGCGCAGCTAATTTTACCCAATTCACAGTTCCTACACTAGACAAAGTGAGATTGACATGGTCACCCAGCTTTCCCACTATTTTAGGTTGCCTGGAAGGAGACCTGTTCTTGCCTTAATCCATAGGAAGCATTTTGATTGCCTGAAAGAAGAAATATCCCTAAGTACAGGCAGAGATAAAGGGAGGAGGTGGGACTAGCATCCTGAGCCCTGGAAAGTCTGTTCTGTAACTTGGCCAAAGGAGATGCCAAGTCAGGTGGCTGTTAAGCATCAGCACCCTGTAGGAGGTACATTTCACAGGTCCATTGGGTATGAACCCCCCCAGCCAGCCTTCCCACGCGGCTGGGATAATGCCTTTGAAATTTAACCCCATCTGGCCAGGCGCGGTGGCTCAAGCCTGTAATCCCAGCACTTTGGGAGGCCGAGACGGCCGGATCACGAGGTCAGGAGATCGAGACCATCCTGGCTAACACGGTGAAACCCCGTCTCTACTAAAAATACAAAAAACTAGCCGGGCGAGGTGGCGGGCGCCTGTAGTCCCAGCTACTCCGGAGGCTGAGGCAGGAGAATGGCGTGAACCCGGGAGGCGGAGCTTGCAGTGAGCTGAGATCCGGCCACTGCACTCCAGCCTGGGCGACAGAGCAAGACTCTGTCTCAAAAAAAAAGAAAGAAAGAAAGAAAGAAATTTAACCCCATCCAGGACAGGCAGTGCTCCAATCATTAACTAGAGCCAAAGCAAACCTGGGCTTAAGGCACAAGGCTTAGAACCAAAAAGGAGGCAGTGATCTAACAGCGTTTGCTAAGCAAATATATCCAAAGAAACAAAACAAACCAGAGAAAACTAGAATAAACAATCCTTTAATGCAAAGACATTGTCATACATCCACAAGAAACAACAGCAAACTGGGAACTATAACCTCCCCTAAAAGTACAAAACAAAAATTCAGTGACTGACCCTAACAAGATGGCAATTCGTGAGCTCTCTGACCAATAATTCATAATAGCAGTCTTGAGAAAACTCAGTGATCTCCCAGATAACACAGAAAAGCAATTCAGAAATGTATCAGGGAAATTTAACAAAGAGATTGAAATTTTTAAAAAATCAAATGGAAATCTTGGAACTGAGAAATACATTTTCTGAACTGAAAAAGTCATTGGAAGCTCTTAGCAGCAGAATGGACACAGCAAAGGAAAAAAAAATCAGTGAGCTTGAAGACTGGCTATTTGAAAATACACAGAGGAGACAAAAGAAGAAATAATGAAAAGGAATGAAGACCTCCCACAAAAATAGAAAATTATCTCAAAAGACAAAATCTAAGAATTATTGGTGTTCAAAAGAAAGCTGAGCAAGAGCAATGGGTAGAAAGCTTATTCAAAGAATAATAGAAAAGTTTCCAAAACTTGAAACAGATATAAATATCCAAGTACAAGAAGGTCTGAAAACATGAAACAGATTGAACCCAAATAAGACTTTCCCAAAGCATATAAGAATCAGACTCTCAATGGTCAGACAAAGAAAGGATCCTAAAAGCAGCAAAAGAAAGGAAGTAAATAGCATATAATGGAGCTCTAATTCATCTGACAACAGGTGGCTCAACAGAAACCACACAGGCTAGGAAAGAGTAAAACAACATTTTCAAAGTGCTCAAAGAAAAAAAAAAAACTGTCATATGACAATACTGTGCCCAGAAAAATTATTCTTCAATAATGAAGGAGAAAGAAAGTCTTTCCCAAACAAAAGCAGAGACAATTCACCACTATCGAGGAGCTGAGAATCAACTAATATGGCTGGAGCATGTAGAGTAACGAGGAGAGGCAAAAATTAGATTAGTGAGAAAAACAGACCAGATCAAGCAAGGCCTTGTCAGCCTTGCTAAGGCTTGTAAATTGTGTTCTCATTACAATGGAAGGCTCTTAACAATTTTGAATATAAAAGCAGTAGGATCTATATTAAAATCGTAAGAGGATCCCTGTTGCAGCTATGCCAGCTTTGTGATATCAGCTCCATAGCTTTGTTAAGTACTTTATTTTTTGGCAGCTATTGTAAAAGGGGTTGAGTTCTTGATTTGATTCTCAGCTTGGTCGCTGTTGGTGTATAGCAGAGCTACTGATTTGTATACATTAGTTTTGTATCCCGAAACTTTGTTGAATTCATTTACTAGTTCTGGGAACTTTTTGGAGGAGTCTTTAGAGTTTTCTAGGTATACAATCATGTTATCAGCAAACGGCAACAGTTTGACTTCCTCCTTACTGGTTCAGATGCCCTTTATTTCTTTCTCTTGTCTGATTGCTCTGGCCAGGACTTCCGGTACCACGTAGAATAGAAGTGGTGAAAGTGGGCATCCTTGTCTTTCTTGTTCCAGTTCACAGGGGGAATGCTTTCAACTTTTCCGCATTCAGTGTAATGTTGTCTGTGGGTTTGTCATAGATGGCTCTTATTACCTTACGGCATGTCCCTTCTATGTCGATTTTGCTGAGGGTTTTAATTATAAAGGAATGCTGGATTTTGTCAAATGCTTTATCTGCATCTATTGAGATAATCATGTGGGTTTTTTTAATTCTGTTTATGTAGTGTATCACATTTGTTGACTTGTTGATGTTAAACCATCCCTGCATCCCTAGTATGAAACCCACTTGGTCATGGTAGATTATCTGTTTAATATACTGTTGGATTCTGTTAGCTAGAATTTTGTTTAGGATTTTTGCTTCTATGTTCATCAGGGATATTGGTCTGTAGTTTTCTTTGTTATGCCCTTTCCTGGTTTTGGTATTAGGGTTACTCTGGCTTCATAGAGTGATTTAGGGAGGATTCCCTCTTTATCTTTAAGAATAATGTCAATATGATTTGCACCAATTCTTCTTCGAATGTCTGATAGAATTCATCTGTGAATCCATCTGGTCCTGGACGTTTTATGGTTGGTAACTTTTTAACTACTATTTCAATCTCGCTGCTTGTTACTGGTCTGTTTAGAGTTTCTATTTCTTCCTGGTTTAGTTTAGGAGGGTTGTTTATTTCCAGAAATGTATCCATCTCCTCTAGGTTTTCTAGTTTGTGTGCATGAAGGTATTCATAATGGCCTTGAATGAGCTTTTGTATTTCTGTGGTATTGGTTGTAATATCTCCTGTTTCATTTCTAATTAAGCTTCTTTGGATCATCTCCCTTTTCTTGATTAATCTTGTTGATGGTCTATCAATTTTATTTATCTTTTTAAAGAACAAGCTTTCTGTTTCATTTATCTTTTGTATTTGTGTTTGTTTAAATTCATTTATTAATATCTCTGCTCTTATCTTTGTTATTTATTTTCTTCCACTGGGTTTGGGTTTGAATTGTTCTTATTCCTCCAATTCCATGAGGTATGACCTTAAATTGTCTGTTTGGGCTTCTTCAGACTTTTTGATGTAGGCATTTAATGCTATGAACTTTCTTCTTAGCACTGCCTTTGCTGTATCCCAGATGTTTGGAGAGGTTGTGTCACTGTTACTGTTTAGTACAAAGAAATTTTTAATTTCCATCTTGATTTCATTGTTGACCCAATGATCATTCAGGAGCAGGTTAATTAATTTCCATGTATTTGCATGATTTTGAGGGTTCCTCTTTTTTTTTTTTTTTTTTTAGATGGAGTCTCGCTCTGTCACCCATGCTGGAGTACAATGGCATGATCTCGACTCACTGCAACTTCTGCCTTACAGATTCAAGTGATTCTCCCACCTCAGCCTCCAGAGTAGCTGGGATTACAGGTACCTGCCATCATGCCCAGCTAATTTTTTTTATATTTTTGTAGAAACAGGGTTTCGCCAAGTTGCCCAAGCTGGTGTCAAACTCCTGAGCTCAGGCGGTCCACCTGCCTTGGCCTCCCAAAGTGCTGGGGTTACAGGCGTGAGCCATCGCACCCAGCCGGTCAGGTTGGTCTTGAACTCCTGACAGGTGATCCACCTGCCTCAGCCTCCCGAAGTGCTGGGATTACAGGCATGAGCCACAGCACCTGGCTTTGAGGGTTCCTTTTGATTTCCAATTTTATTCCACTGTGGTCTGAGGGAGTACTTGATATAATTTCAATTTTCTTAAATTTACTGAGGTTTGTTTTGTGCCCTATCACATGGTCTATCTTGGAGAATGTTCCATGTGCTAATGAATAGAATGAATATTCTGCAATTGCTGGATAGAATGTTATGTAAATATCTGTTAATTTCATCTATTCGAGGGTATAGTTTAAGCTTATTGTTTCTTTTTTGTTTGTTTGTTTGTTTTAGATGGAGCCTCACTCTGTTACCCAGGCTGGAGTACGATCGTGGCTCACTGTGACCTCCGCCTCCCAGGGTCAAGAGATTCTCCTACCTCAGCCTCCAAAGTAGCTGGGATTACAGGCACCTACCACCACTCCCAGCTAATTTTTGTATTTTTAGTACAGATGGGGTTTCACTGTGTTAACCAATGTGGTCTCAAACTCCTGACCTCAAGTGATCCACCTGCCTCGGCCTCCAAAAGTGCTAGGATTACAGGCATAAGCCACCACACCTGGCCTAAGTCCATTGTTTCTTTATTGACTTCCTGTCTTGATGACCTGTCTAGTGCTGTCAGTGGAGTATAGTCCCCCACTATTATTGTGTTGCTAGCTATCTCATTTCTTAGGTCTAGTAGTAATTGTTTTGTAAATTTGGGAGCTCCAGTGTCTTTGTCTTTTTTAACTGCCTCTTTGTCTTTTTTAACTGCCATTGCTTTAAAGTTTGTTTTGTCTGATATAAGAATAGCTACTCCTGCTCACTTTTGGTGTCCATTTGCATGGAATATCTTTTCCACCCCTTTACTTTACGTTTATATGCGTCTTTGTGTGTCAGGTGAGTCCCTCAAAGACAACAGATACTAGGTTGGTGAATTCTTATCCATTCTGCCATTCTGTATCTTTTAAGTGGAACACTTATGCCATTTACATTCAATGTTAGTATTGAGATGTAAGGTACTATCTTATACATCATGCTATTTGTTGCCTGAATACCTTGTTTTATTTATTGTTATTGTTTTAGAGTTCTTGAGAGAGTTATGCTTTAAGGAGATTCTATTTTGGTGTATTTCAAGGATTTGTTTCAAGATTTAGAGCTCCTTTTAGCAGTTCTTATAGCGCTGGCTTGGTACTGGCAAATTCTCTTGGCATTTGTCTGAAAAAGACTTTATCTTTCCTTCGTTTATGAAGCTTAGTTTCACTGGATACAAGATTCTTGGCTGATAATTGTGTTGTTTAAGGAGGCTAAAGATAGGATCCCAATCCTTTCTAGCTTATAGGGTTTCTGCTGAGAAATATGCTCTGTTAATCTGATAGGTTTTCCTTTATAGGTTATCTGATGCTTTTGCCTCACATCTCTTAAGATTCTCTCCTTCATCTTGACTTTCGATAACCTGATAACTATGTGCCCGGGCAATGATTTTTTTTGCGATGAATTTCCCATGTGTTCTTTGAGCTTCTTGTATCTGAGTGTCTAGATCTCTAACAAGGCTGAGGAGATTTTCCTTGATTATTCCCTCAAATACGTTTTCCAAACTTTTAGATTTCTCTTCTTCCTGGGGAAAACCAGTTATTCTTAGGTTTGGTCATTTAACATAATCCCAAACTTCTTGAGGCTTTGTTCTTTTTTTAAATTATTTTTTCTTCATCTTTGCCAGATTTGGGTTAATTTGAAAGTCTTATCTTAGAACTCTGAAGTTCTTTCTTCTACTTGTTCGATTCTATTGCTGACACTTTCCAGTGCAATTTGCATTTCTTTAAGTGTGTCCTTGATTTCCAGAAGTTGTGATTGTTCTTTATTTATGCTACCTATTTCACTGGAGATTTTTCCATTTATATCCTATATCAATTTTTATTTAATTTATTTAAGTTGGACTCCACCTTTTCTGGTGTCTCCTTAATTGGATTAATAACCAATCTTCTGAATTCTTTTTCTGGCAATTCAGAGATTTTGTCTTGGTTGGATCCACTGCTGGTGAGCTAGTGTGATCTTTTGCAGGTGATAAAGGAGCTTGTTTTGTCATATTAACAGAGTTGTTTTTCTGGCTTCTTCTCATTTAGGTAGACTATGTCAGAGGGAAGACCTGGGACCCAAGGGATGCTGTTCAGATTCTTTTGTCCCACAGGGTGCTCCCTTGATGTGGTACTCTCCCCTTACCCCTAGGGATGGAGCTTCCTGAGGTCCAAACTGCAGTGATTGTTACTTCTCTTCGGGATCTAACCACCCAGTGGAGCTGCTAGGCTCCAGGCTGGTACTGGGGAATGTCTGCAAAGAGTACTATGATATGATCTGTCTTCGGGTCTCTCAGTCATGGATGCCAGCACCTATTCCAGTGGAGGTAGTAGGGGAGTGAAGTAGACTCTGTGAGGGTCCTTGGTTGTGTTTTTGTTAAATGCACTGGTTTTGTGTTGGTTGACCTTCAGCCAGGAGGAGGCACTTTCAAGAGCCCATCAGCTGTGGTTGTATAGGGAGGATCAGGTGCTGGGCAGGGCAATAGAGCTCCCATAACATTATGTCCTTTGTCTTTGGCTACCAGGGTGGGTAGAGAAAGACCATCAGGTGGAGACAGGGTTAGGCATGTCTGAGCTCAGTCTCTCCTTGGGTGGGTCTTGAGGCAGATCTGTGGTGGGTGGCGGGGTAGTTCCCAGGCCAAAAAAGTCATGTTCTCAGGTGGACTATGGCTGTCTGCTGCATCAAACAGGTCACCAGGGAAGTGGGGGGAAGCGGGCAGTCACAAGCCTCACCCAGCTCCCATGCAGCCCACAGCCTCGTCTCACTCCCGCCATGGCCCCACAGCAGCACCGAGTTTATTTCCAGGCAGCCAGTGAGCAGGGCTGAGAACTTGCCCCAGGCTATACGCCTCCCAGCTGAGAAAGCAAGCAGACTCACAATTCCTCAGCTGTCCCGGGGAGTCTGCAGTGGCAATACACCCCCTTCAGATGGATTTTCTCAGCTTTCCTGGTGTGTTCCTGTGGTAGTTCCTGGAGCAAAAGTTCATGATGTGGGTCTCCACATGCTGCACTGTTCATCCAAGTGGGAGCTGAAAGTTCTATTATTACATTTACCTGTTACTTGACAGATTGGTCAGTAACATACTCACTGCTTTTTATAGCATCTCCCGGTTTTCTAGGGCATTAAGTATATGAGCCCTGTCCCTCTGGTCTCTGATACTGGCATCATAATTTTATGAGCTGTTCTACCTTCTGAAGTTTCTACCAAAGTCATGAGAAGTCAGACATCTTCTGCCCCAGAAGCTTCTTTCCCTTTAGAACTGTTCTGAAACCTGAGCCCATATTAGAATCACCTGGAGGACTTGTTAAAATGCTGACTGTTGGACCACAGCCCCAAAGCTTCTGATGCAGTAGACCTGGGAAGAAGACCAAGAATTTGCATTTCTAAAAAATGCCCAGGTAAGGCTGATGCTGCTAATCTGGGGTCCACTTTGAGAACTGCCTTAGATGAAAATGCACCCAATTTCTGTTTCTGACTGGAGGGTCTCCTATATTTTACAAAAAGGTTTCCAGAAAAATTCAAGAACCAACAAAAGAAAATTTCTTCCAAGTTCTTAACATGAAATCTAGCTGTTCTTGTTTTAAACAGTGGTAGGCATGGTGCCAAGTTGCCTGGTTTCAAATGTTGGTATGCCTGGTTTAAAAACTGTGTACCAGCTGCAAGGCCTGGGCCAAGTATCTACCTCCTATGATCACTATAAGGATTAAGAGTTAATGCAAGCAAAGCACTAAGAGCCTCATCTGGCACTGGGTAAACGTGATAAATGCTAGCTGTTAGCATTATTATTCCGAAGCGTGACTCACGTAATTGGTTTACTTTATGATTTTCACATAAAAACTAGTAGAAAGTTCAAATTTGTAACCCACCTCTGGAAAATGTATAAGATTGCATAGCAAGCATTTTGGGAACAAATTTCCTTTCCAGCTTCATCTAACTTTTTAATTTATCTTTCTGTTAGGACTCAACTACATTACTTCATTTTAATGTGTCTTCTCATAATAGATTATTATATGAGTAATAATTATATGATTATTATATGAGTAGCTGTATGCCACTTTAAATTATTTCTTGAACAGGTGGATCCTATGTATAAATAAATAGTTCTTTTTTATTTATGTGCCCCCTCCATGAGTAATCAGGGGTTTCAAGTTCTGGATTCCTACACTCCAACTTCTTTAGGAACCTGATCATTACAGCTTTACATCATCAAGCACCTTAAGCACACATTAATAACAAAAAATCATGTGTAAGAACCATATTTATGAATGCAGTTGTTTTACTTAACCCCTTAATTAAATTTGTTTTTGATTCTTGGAGTGATATAGAGTGTATTCTACAAAATCAAGCTTCTATACAACTTTGCTACCTTTCTTTTATGAAGATATTATTGATCTTCCACTGACAGACACAGTTTTTAAGTAGTTTTTCTAGCCTTCACTCATTCCAAAAGTAGTTATTGAGTGCCTAATGTATGCTGCCCATTGTGCAGAGCGTTAAGGAGGTGATAGTGCTCAAGATGCTATCTATCCTCAAGGAATTTAGACACATAAATCAGCAGATAATTACCATACAATGAGATGCATATTATGAATTATAAAAATTGATATTTATTGGATACTTGCATTATTCTGTGCATTTTACATGAATGATCTATTTTTATCATCACATAAACCCAATGATCTCTTTTTTATCATCACATAGACCCTACACTGCAGACCCTACCCTTTTTCTCACTTTGTCATTGTGAAAACTGAAGCCCAGAGGCCCCAAAATCATGGTAGGTGTAACGGGCAGAATCAGGCTTCAAACTCAGACAGTCTGCCTCTAGGGTCCACACCCTGAATCTCTGTCTGATGCTGCTTTTCTGCAACGTATCATGAGAGCTGGAGGGATAATGTTTCCAGGATGTTTGGACCCAATGATGCGAAAAAAAAAAAGCAACTTTGGACCGAGAAAAATAATTAGCAGGAAAAGAGAAGGGCGGGACCCTTGGCAAAACATACTGAGTAGCAGAATTAGATTCTGTGGTGCACGGGTTGAGGAAAGGCTGAATAAGCAGCCTGTAGCAATGATCCATGAAACCACTGGAGAGGGGCCACTGTAGCAAATTGCAGCACCAGCCCCCAGGAGACCAATGGGCTCCACAGGTAGTAGTTTATATAATGTTCAAAACCAGCACTTTCCATAGAGTTCATCAACAGGGCAAGAACCATAAGACCTACTATCTGAAGATGCACTTGCCTTTTGCCTTCACATGTGAAAGCAGGGAGTGGATTTTGCAGACAGGCATTGTCCAAGGTTTCTGTGTCTACATGCACTCAGTGCTTTAATGTTGGATATGTGATATACAGGATTTCTTAATTATCTTCCAGGTCTGAATTAGGGTCTTGCTTCAGTTACCTATTGCTAGGTAACAAATAACTCCAAAACTTAGTAGTATTTTTAAAAAACATTATTTTATAGAGCTCATAATTTGGCATGTTAGAACATCCCACCAGAGCTGAGATAGTTATGAGATGGCTTGAATTGTTAGAGATGGCTGTCAGGATAGTCAGACGTGTGACACGGCGCTGGTTTCCCCTAAAACAAACATTCTAAGCAAGGATGCTGCTGCTTCCTTAAAGCCTTGGAAAAGTACCAATCCTGCCATATTCTACGGGTCAACACAGTCAAAATCAGAAAGGGAATATATGGACCTTCTCTCACTGGAGAGGAATGTCAAATAAATTGTGGACAAGCTTATTCCATCACAGGGCCCTTCCAACAGCCTCCACTGGCACACTGGACTTGCCTCCTTGTGACATTTAAACTGAATTGTAAACTGCCCAGTCTTAGTCAACACTGTGACCTCCATAGGCCAGCACAGTACCCTTGAGGAGTATTTGTTCAGTGGGCAAATGAATGAAAATTAAGAATGTTTGCCTTATATTTTAGAAATCCCCAAGGCTTCTGGGAAACAGAAAGAAGTCACCCAGATATATTACCTAAATGAAATCACTAAAATGATTTACTAAGAGAGGTGCCATAGAAATGTGTATATATGTATACATTTATGATAGATACATTATGTATATACAAATGTGGTAGTTTTGTAGCTGTATGAGAGAACAGAAATAATAATGCTACAATTGAATAACTCATTATTTACATAGTGCTTACCATGTAAGCCTAGTCACGAGAATTGCCTCAGTATAAGAAATTCAGATCTGTTATGGGATTAATTGTGCTCCTCAACCCCTCAAAAAAAAATTCATATGTTGTAGTCCTAAGCTCCAGTAGATCAGAATATGATTATATTTGGAGATAGGGTATTAAGTTAAAGTGAAGCCATTAGCATGGGCCCTAATAATAAGAGAAAATTAGGACACAGACAGACACTGAGAGAAGACCATGTGAAGACACTAGGAGAAGACAGCCACCTACAAGCCAAAGAAAGAGGCCTCAAGAAGAAACCAACCTTGCAAACACCTTGATCTCAAACTTCTAGCCTCAGGAGTTGTGAGAAAATAAATTTCTATTGTTTAAGCCACCCAGTTTGTGGGACTTTGCGATGGCAGCCCTAGCTAACCACAAGGTTCCAGGAGACAGAGAGTAATATCCCCAAGCAGTACAGAACCTCGCCTCATTCTCCATCACATGCCTTGGGGATGAAGACAGGGTTGTCATTCTTACCTAGAAGCACAAGAGAAGACAGCAGCCTGTCTCTAGGGGTGGGACCCAGGATTCTGCATTTTAACGAGCATGTCAGGTGACTTGTACACATACAAGTTAAAACAATTAGATTATTCCTAAGATTTAAAAACTTTTGATACCATTCAAGAGAGTAGTTCAGTCCATTTCCTTATTCACTAAGCAATCACTGACCAATTGTTATGTGCTACAGACTATGTGATCATCCAGAGGCTAGTAAGGTCGTCTCTTGTCCTCCTGTGGCGTGGATACTGTAGCATGGGAGATGTGAATGTGATAATAACAGCTCCTGTTTATTAGATGCTTACTACATAGCAGTTTATATGCATTGTTTCACTAACAACCCTACAGAAAGCAGCATCTTATTATACTCATTTTCCAGGTAAAAAAATTGAGGCTTAAAGAATATGAGCCTAAATGTCACCTTGGACTCATCTGTCTGTCATCCCGCTGTCTGCAAAATAGTGCAAGTTGTTCATGGTGTATGGACACCTTGGATGAGAGGGCTGAAAACTGCATCAGAGGAGTAGAAACCACAGAGTAGGAACCATTTAAATCATAAAGTGATTTCAAAACCAGTCTGAAATCTTATCCACATCCTTCCCGTGGCCTGGGATTTGGTAGTTATGAAGCAGAATTATTTCATTGCTCTATAAATCTGCAAATAAATTCTCTATTCTTTCTGTTAATAGAGATAACTGTGTTAAGACATCCTGATAATTCTCCCTGTTCCCCTCTGGTATGTAAAAGTTAGGCAATTTGGATATTCAGAAGCCTGATGAAGGTCTTGACCATAAAAAGCCTGGGGCAGTAGGAGTCTGGAGGCACTACTTACCTTGGTTGTCATAAGTTTTAACATCAGAAGTCTCCCCTCCTAATAGAGAAGAGGATTCTTCCTGGGGAGAGGAGACTTCTGTGATCTCTATGAACCTGGGTCCAAAGCTTAAAACTTTATACTCCTCTCTCCCCTGGAGGCCTTTGACATCCTGATAATAATATAAAGTTACCAGTTACAATGAAATGACTTTTTCTTTGTATTTTGTAGGTTACTCTGGAAACTCCAGGAGGGCATAACTGTGAGGAAAAAGGCTCGTGGGACTAGAGGAATAATCACAGGGGTTGAGAAGGTTTCCAATCCTGGGATCCAGTGATCCAGTCCTAGCGAGGCTTCTGTGAAGCCATGGGAGGCTCCAAACTGCTGATTTCTCAGGGTGTGCCCATCACCCAGACATGCAGCGCTCCCTGGCCTTCCTGACTGAGCTGCTCCTCAGATTTCCCATTACCATTCCAGTAGCCCTGAAACAAAGGACTTAGTACGAGAACCCCAGATTATTCCCTGTTACTCTGCCAGACATCCTTAGTACAAGGTTTGTTACACAGTCCTGAACCCCACCCAGCTCCAGCTTCTGCGAGTGGGAGCTTGCCCCTCCTTACAGATCTCCAATGCTGATTGACCCCTGGTCTTGTTCATTTGTTTTTTAATTGAAGGCATCCTACAACACCATTGTCCTAGACTCATCTTGCCAACATCAGACACTGTCTGAAACATGCCAAAGAGGGACACAGTCTTCACACACGGAGTATTATCCTCACTCAGTGTGATCTTGGTAGAAAGTTCCTGTAAGATACCAACATTTCAGTAGTAGATACGCCAGCCACAACCTCCTCATTCCCCACTGGTTTCCTCAGAGCTCAGCTTCGTCCTTCGTTCTTTCCCATTTCATTCTTATACGTCTTCTGTTGGAAGTAGTTATGTGAGTCTTAGTTTGATAGGTGTTTAATGTTTTAACTAATAAAATTCAAAGTAGGATTTCTGCTATGGACTGAATTCTGTCCCTGAATGTCACATATTGAAGCCTTAACCTGCAATGTGACTGCATTCAGAAATAGGGCTTTTAGGAAGTAAATAAGGTTAAGGTCATAAGGGTGGGGTCATAAGGATAGGGCCCTTATCTGATAGGATTGGTGGCCTGGTAAGAAGAAGAACTTGCTGTCTTTCTTTCTCCACACATACATACTGAGGAATGGTCATATGAGGACAAAAGCCAGAAAGAGAGCCCTCACCAGAACCTGACCGTGCTGGCCCCTTGATTTCAGACTTCCAGCCTCCAGAACTGTGAGAAAATAAATTTCTGTTGTTTAAGCCACTCAGTCTAGGGTATTTTATTATGACAGCCTGAGCAGACTAAGACAGACTTGTTCTAACTTACAATAAACTAGGCCATCAAAATATACCATGGTGGGTGCTATAATGGAGGTAAACATCTAGTACTATTGGACTAACCCTGTCTTGAGGGCACTATGTCTTCCCAGATGTCTAAAGTTAAACTATGAAGGATAAAAGGGGTGGAAAGTATCTTTAAAGGAGGAGAGGCCATGCACAAAACCCAGAGAGTAAAAGGGACCATGGATCCACTGGATACTGCAAGTATTTCAATATGGCGGGAGAGTAGAGTGGAAAGAGATGAGTGACAAGAGGTGTGGCTGGAGATCTTGACAGGGACAGATTGAGAAGGCCTTGCAGGCCATATGAAGGAATCTGGAATCTATTTTGACAGCAAAGAAAAACCACCTGAAGAGTTTTAAATACAGGACTGACAAAATAGGAGGTACATTATAAAGAAAGGTCATAGGATGTGAGTGGCATGTCCATGTCAGGAATCAGCAAAAACAATATTATAATAATTCAACAAATATTCATAAGTATCTAGTATGGGCTAGGAGCTCTCCTAGGTACCAGGAATATAGAAGTAAACAAAACAGACAAAAAAAAAAAAAAAATACCCAATTATCATAAAACCTCTCTTCTATCATTGGGATACAGATCATAATCAAGAAAAAAAATATTGTATATAATGTGTTCAGATGGCAATTCCAGTCCAGAATGAGCGTGGGTGGGCAGGGGATGGAGGATAATGCAGAGTGACAAGAGAAGGCCTTGCTAATAAAGTGACATTTGAACAGAGACCCAAAGGAAGTGAGAAATGAGCTAGTGGAATCTGAGAACAGAGCATCCTAGGCTGAGGGAGTAGCAAGTGCAAAGGTCCTGGGGTAGGAGTAAGCCTGTCCAGGAATAGCTAGGATACCAGTATAGTGAGAGCAGCGAGAGAAGGGGGATAAGGGGAAGAGCTGAGGCCAGGAAGTCCAGCTCAGGTGCCTTCTTGGAATGCATTCAAAACCCTCAGTTCTTGGGCTGCCAGAATTACCAAGGCCCATAAAGAAATGTAGAAATGCTAGGAACAGGGCAGAAAATACACAAGTGAGCCTGGAACATGTTAGAATGTCAGAAATTTTAAAAGTACTAAAAAAAGAAGAAGTAAAAGACCCACAATGATGGAGGCATTATGTCAAAGGGGCATGGAGCCAACTACAATGGCTGTTTCTAGAATACCTTGAGCAACAAAATTAATTTTTAAAAAGAAGGAAAAGAAGTATAGAGGCTGGGCATGGTGGCTCATGCCTGTAATCCCAACACTTTGAGAGACTGAGGTGGGACGATCACTTAAGCCCAGGAGTTTGAGACCAGCCTGGGAAACATAGTGAGACAAATACAAAATTAGCCAGGTGTGGTGGGGCACTCCCGTAGTCCCAGCTACTCAGGAGGCTGAGGCAGGATTGTTTGAGCCCAGGAGTTGGAGGCTGCAGTGAGCTGTGATTGA
This sequence comes from Rhinopithecus roxellana, assembly GCF_007565055.1. Lineage (NCBI taxonomy): Eukaryota > Metazoa > Chordata > Mammalia > Primates > Cercopithecidae > Rhinopithecus > Rhinopithecus roxellana. The sequence goes on from NC_044563.1 coordinate 107,651,234, forward strand.
ACCACTGCATTCTAGCCTGGGAAGCACGGAAAGACCCTATCTCTAAAAAAGAGGGAAAAAAATGTATAGAGAATGTAAACTCTTTCCCATCTATATGCCACACCTTGTCACCTGGGCCCCAAAGCAGCTCTTGAATCTAAAGTTTCTCTCATCTACTTCATCTTCCAATCTCCCCTGGCTTCTGCCCCCAAAGACATTTTTTTCTTCCTTTTATACACTCACCCACACACAGGATTCTATGAACATCTGAGAATACACACACACACTTGGAAGAGAGTGGAGCTATCTACACCAATAGTTTCCACACCCCTCCCCATGAACAGTGCCAGGAGGTGAATTTCCACCAAGTCCTTAATGAAATAAGAAAGAAAAAACAAGAAAACTATAGTGAGTTTTCATAAAACTAAATGTATCCCATTTAAATATCTGTTTTTATTAGCTGCTGTAACGAATACCAAATATCTTAGTGGTTTAATACAATGAAAGTATATGTCTTGCTGTGCTGGTAATTAAGTTATTGCCTCTTTTCTGGAAAGTCATTTTTCTATATTAGTTTTGTGACAGTGGGCCTGGAATTCTGCAGAGCATATTCGGCTTTGCCAACTTCTTCCTGAAGGTTCTGCCAGTAGCAGGTTCTGAAAGGAGACTGCAAGACTGGAGGAGAGATAAGGGACATGTTCCTTCCTGGGCTGGTTTTTAATTTTGGTTTGTTGTTTGTTAATGGTTCCAGGGGAGGTTGTTTTGTTTGCTATACCTGTAAATGTCACTTGGGCACTACTTCTTTACCTGGTGACAGTCACTGGTTCTAAAAGCAGTTGGTTCCAGTTTCCAGTTTTTTCCCTATTCCCTAATAAGCCTCATGGAGCTTCCAGAGATATCAGCACTGCTGGTCAATGTCACCTCCTCGGGGGGTGAGTCAACTCTGCATTACTCACTTGTAATCCAGTAAGAATGTTCTGGGTCAATAGGTGGCCTTCCACAGGGTCGTTTGGGTACTTGGGCTCCCTGTGATTCGGTCACCACTAGGCCCTTGGGTCCTATGCAGGATGGTTAGTGTCTGTCCTACAGATGAGAAGCTAAAGAGAGGAGAATTGTGTGGGAGGTTTTTCAAGGCTGGGACAGCAAGTGATGAACCTCATTTGTGCCACATCCCAATGGCTCATCTCACTACAAGGGAGGCTGGGAACTAGTCTGGCTGTGGCTTCTGTTGAACGTGCAGCAATCACTGCCACACAATGTCCTTCCTGTACTTGGGTGTTAAACTGTCCATTCCGAAAGCACAGTGATAGTAGATGGTGAGGTTTTGTATTGGCAAAATAAAAGGTTACTTTCCCCACTGAAACCTCACCACTCAGTGGGTCCATGAAAACCAAAAGGCTGAGAACATTCCACCCTAATACAGCTGGCCTCAGATGCCTCCTTTGTGCTCAAATAAGTGATGGCCCAGATCTGTTCATGCTCATTTCCAAGTTATAATCTCTTTTCTTCTGAACACAGTGAGGCATAAAGCTTCCCTCCCATTATTATATGGAAAACCTATAATCATATGTCATCCATGATTCCTAATATCAGGGTTATAATTATTCTCTAGTGAACTCACATATTTGAGGCTCCAAATGAGTGCTGAAAGTGGGGCAGTATTATCCGAGTTCCTTGACCTCCCTAGAAGAAATTTTCTATTTGCAAAAGAAAAATGTTACAGAGTTTAGAATAATTTCTTAGCTGATTTTGATTACTCATTTTTGACTTTTGTTAAACTTGCTTTCCAGACAGTTGTTTAAGTTCACATATTTGTACATGGCTCTTTTATTAATCTTTGCAGACTATGAAATAGTTTGCAAAAATCTTCACTTACCTATAAATTACTGTCTAATCCATATAAAGTACAGGTCACTGAAAAGGTACAGGTTACCTGGACTTTAGAAAGCAATGCTGATTATGAGACCCTCTAAATATCTTAAGATTGTCTCTTGCCTGCAAAATAAAAACAAGCTCAGCATTCAGTGCTAATTCTACAAAAATAATAATAATAATTGAACCAGAAGTTTTCAGGGTGAATAGGCAGAACCCTCATAATTAGTGCAGGAAGAATTTTTAGAAGCCAAATCAGTACTGTGGGAGGTAAAGAGGCATTTAATAGTCTTTCTCTCTCTTTATATTCATAACAAAGCCATTTAAAAGGAAAGACATCATGCCAGCAGGGTTTTTAAAAAAAAAAAAAAAAAAAAGACCATTACTGTTTTCCTTTTTCTGTAACTCTTGCAAATCCAGAATGAGCTAGATTGTATCTGACTACGGCAAGAATATCTTAAGTTCCAACTGCCTTGTGTACACCAAAACCAATGCTTTAGAAACCTCCAGAAACCTACTCCTATTTCTTTTCTCTCTCTCTCTCTCTCTCTCTCTCTCTCTCTCTCTCTCTCTCTCTCTCTCTCTCAAAGACAATAACAACCAACCAGTCCCTGGAGCTAGAAAACGTAGAATCATTCTTGGCAGACTCCTGTGTGTTGATTCTTTACACATTATCTATCTTTGCAAGCATAATATTATATTGTATGTACTTATTATACTTTTATTTCTTTCTAGCTACTTAAATACAGAGCCATTCCTTAATTGTTTTTGTATCTCTAGTGCTTAGCACAGCACGGGCACATCGTAAGGACTAAATAACAGAATTTGAACTTCTTCCTTTATCCTACCTCTTTATTTTGAGTCACCAAACACTGCCAATTTTTTATCTAAAATGTCTCTTGAATCCATCCTCTCCCTCAACATTCAGACCTCACTTGGACTATCTGGAATATTCGATCAACTGTTCTGCCTTCAGGCTCAACCCTCCTCCATATTAATCCTCCATAAAGGTGCCAAGTTATCTTTCTGAACAGTTACCCTTTCATCTAAAACCTTCCATAGCTCCCTAATGTCTGGAATAGGGTCCAAATTTCTTAGCATGACTCTCAGCAGAGCCTTCCTGCCCAAGTTTACCTCCAGAAACTTGACCTTGTGTGTTCTAAGCTCTAACCCTCTCAAACAACTTTATTTAATCAATAAATAACTTAACTCATTAGGTCCCTGTGATTTGTTCTTTCTCTTTCCATTTAGAGCATTTTCTACTTTTCTCAGACCATCCATCAAGATCTAGGTTAAATGTCATTTCTTCTATGAACACAAATTCCCCAGACAACTTAGAAAACATTGCTTATATATTCTCTTCCTCCACCAAATTCTGTGCCCCTTAAGGTAGGAACCTTGTCTAAATTATTTTTATACACCTGTTACCCAATTCAGTTTCTGACACATCAACATCCATAAATCTTTGTTGAGAATAATTGCCAACCAGTACCTAGGATGTTTAGTATTCTGAAATGCTAATTGGTACCTTCACTTCGATGAAGGCTAGGTTTCTGTTCTTCAGGACTAATCCCTGAATATGTTATTTTAGTCTAATTTGGAAACTCTCCAGCAGCTCTGATCAGTCATAGGCATGAAAACCTCCCTTTTCAAGGAGCTAGAGAAAGCAAATTTACTTATTTGGGGAAAAAAAACTGCTGGTGTTATAAATCAGAGAAAAATTCAATTAACATAGTCCTTCTTGTTGATGACAATCATAATCCTACCCTGACATAATTTCTAAACAGCTCCCACAGACATTATCTTACTTGCTAACACGTTGACATAGCTGGATATAGTCATGTCTTAGAAGGAGTCGGTTGGAGTTAAGGATCTGACTTTGGCATCAGAATGGTGAGGGTTCCTGCCCTAACTCCTCCATATGCAAAAATATGGCCTTGAGAACATTACTCAACCTCCTTAAGCCTCCTTAAACCCATGTTTTCACACTAGTAAAAATAGGAATAACAGGCCGGGTGTACTCGCTCACACCTGTAATCCCAGCACTTTGGGAAACCAAGGCAGGAGGATCACCTGAGGTTGGGAGTTCGAGACCAGCCTGACCAACATGGAGAAATCCCGTCTCTACTAAAAAGTACAAAAATTACCCGGGCGTGATGATGCATGCCTGTAATCCCAGCTACTCGGGAGGCTGAGGCAGCAGAATCACTTGAACCAAGGAGGCAGAGGTTGTGGTGCACCGAGATCATGCCATTGCACTCCAGCCTAGGCAACAAGAGTGAAACTCAGTCTAAAAAAAAAAAAAAAAAAAAAAAAAAAAAAAAAAAAAAAAAAATGGAATAACGATAGTAAGAATAATTATTGAAAGTTTCTTACATGCCAATACTATTCTAAGTAGTTTCCATGTAAGTCATTTAATCCTAACAAAAAGTAAAGAAAGTACCATGAACTGCCTTTAACAAGGAGACAAAGCACAACTAGCAAATGGTACGGCCAGGATGGGGACCTGTCCTCCTAACCACTATGTAACCCACCTCAGAGATTTTAATAAATATGAAATGAGATCAAGAACATGCAGTCTTCAGCATAAAGGCTGAAACAGAGTCAGTCTTTAATAAACACTGGCTGCCATTATTCTCATTATTATTATATAGGAGAACAATGGCAATCACTTAGCTAAACTATAATAAAATCAAACCACCTACCTACACCAGGCACCAAAATAGAATTGTCCACTTTTCTACAGTCTCAGAAAGCAAACAAAGAGAAAAACAAGTGGCAGCAAACTGAGAGTGTAGCAATGAAGGCACTTGACGAGGAGCAGATACCTCAGCTAATGGGCAGCAGTGTTGTGGCAGAAGGCAGGAATTTTTTGGAAGGTGCACATCACTTGCATGTAGTTGTCCTACTCTCCGTGTGAAGGTGGCTCATTTTTCACCTTAATAATTGATCCAATCCTATGGAAAAGTGAAAAGGGCCCTAAACTGGAATTTTCTATGGACAAAAATCACATGATAATGCTGTCTGTGTCCACATGAGAGCCAGCATGGTACAGGACAAAACCATTCAAACCCAGCTTCCTCCACTCTATACCCCAAGGACCCTTAAAGGGGACTCCCTCTTCAGATTCCACTACCTTCCATAGTCTATCATTTGTCCTATTTCCTTCCCTCCATACCAGATGGATTTACCTTTCTTGTGATTTTACTAAAAACGAATAACAGCAACTATCACTGAAAATAGGAGATTGATTACTAATTGAATGGATATGTGCTACTATAGGTAAATTATATGTCAAGCAAAGATCTCTGCTGAGGGAAGCCATCCAACAGAACTTTCTGTGATGGTATTCTACATCTTTACTGTCCAATATGGTAGCCACTAGCCATGTGCATACTGAGCTTTTGAAATATACTTACTCAAACTGAGAAACGAAACTACATTTTGAATTTTATTTAACGTTAACAAATCTAAATAGCCATATATAGCTACTGACTACCTCATTGGATAGCACAACTCTATACACTATCATCTACTTCTTTTATTAATAATTGGCGCAAAGTGGTTACTCGAAGTTTAAGACTTGACCTCCCTTCTCTTAGTCATTCGACTGGGCGCAGTGGCTCACGCCTGTAATCCCAGCACTTTGGGAGATCGAGGCGGGCAGATCACGAGGTCAGTAGTCCGAGACCAGCCTGGCCAATATGGTGAAACCCCGTCTCTACTAAAAATACAAAACTCAGCCAGGTGTGGTGGCGCGTATCTGTAGACCCAGCTACTCAGAAGGCTGAGGCAGGAGAACCGCTTGAGCTTGGGAGGCGGAGGTTGCAGCGAGCCAAGATCGCACCACTGCCCTCCAGCCTGGCGGCAGAGCGAGACGCAGTCTCGAAAACACAAAAAGAAAATAAACTCAAAGGATGCTGGCCCTCTGAAGGTAAGATGATCTATAGAACTATAGTCCCAAACCAGATGTTTCCAAAATTTGCTTCCGGAAGGACTGGAAGGCTAACCCTCAAATTGGTCCTAGGCCACTTAATCACTATTCAGTTCAAGTACCTGAAACAATTACTTCTATCAGTTCTAAATAAAGATGGGCTGCTGACATTTAAGCAGCAGGAAAAAAATATGGAATTGACTGCTACAATCACAGCAAGTAGTGAAAGAATAAATTAAAAATCAAGTACCACCCAAAGAAAAGCAAAATAATTTGTCCCTTTTTTTTTTTCTTGCAGAAACATCTCATTTAGTCATGCTTTGGGCTGGGAACTGGAGTGATTTGCTTTCCTATAAAAATGGAATTGTTAAGATACAAAGGAAGGTGGCAAGCTTTGCAAGGCGTGTAAAGGGCAAATGCCAAGGCTTTGTGAGGATGCAAGTGTGGGCAAAGAATGTGGGGCTTGGATCTTGAGAGCAATAGAAAGTTATTGAACCATGTTGAGGCAGGAAAAAGACATGACCAGTGTGGGGTTTCATAAAGGTGCTGTGACTGCCTTGTGAAAAAATTTTTGGAGTGAAGCCAGAGGACTGATAGCAGGAAAGCCAGAGAGGAGTGGGAAGATTCGACAGATAATTAGGGCAACATTGACTGGGATTCATGATTGGATAAAGGGTAAGGGGATAGCAGACAAAGAGCAAGGGCTTCCTGGTTTTTATAGCTGAATGGAGGAAGTCCTATTCCTTGAGATAAAAACACCAGAAAGAACCAGATCTCATGGGGAAGGAAGGGAAGAATGAGTTTCATTTTGGACACTTATGTTTAAATTATATGACAAAAACAGCAAGGATAGGAAGTAGGCAGTTGGACATGTGGATCTAGAGTTCAAAGAAGTGGCTTAGTCTATAATACTGATTCCATTTTTTTACGGTAGAATAAAAATGGTAGACTGATGGGCTGTGTCACTTTTGCACCCATTAAAGGTGATGCGCAGAAGTAGCATAAATAGAACAAAGAGGACTTCTCCAGAATCTAGACTTTATAGGTCACAGTTTTCTCCTCACACAACTTCAGACTGCCCATTCCCTCCAGAAAAGACTGCAGTCACCACATATTTTGGGAACACTACAGTCTGTGGTCTTGTTCTCACTACTAAAAGACATCTGCTTTGGCCATACTTGCCAACCCTTTATTCTGCCTTTTAGGCCGGGATAGTGTTAAAAATTCAGGATTTCCTGACTTTTGAGGCCATCTACTAGCCACATCCTCAATCCACAGTCACATGATCCCTGAGCCCAGAAAGTATAATTAGTCTGGGGCCCGGGATCACACAGCCCAATGTCCAGAGGGGCCATGCTTAAACTGAGCCACTAACCAGCTCCATCGTGCCACTGTCATGCAGAAATACCAGTATTGCTGGAGTTTATAAAAGAAACTGAAAATGTGGAAGGGTAGGGGTAGGGGGCAAAAAAATTATGAAATCTCTCTACTCTTAAATGTTTAGTTCAAATCTTTTTAAAAGACTAGCTGGGCCAAACAAAACTATATATTGGATACAATGTACACTGCTCAGGTGACAGATGCACCAAAATTTCAAATCACCACTAAATAACTGATCCATGTAACCGAAAACCACCTGTTCCCCAAAAACTATTGAAATACAATTTTTTAAAAACCTCCCACAGAGCCCGCTTGGACTCAGGGCCATCAGCGATTGACTTTTGGTCCCACCGATGCACAGGCACAACATTCATATTCATATTCATTCATTCTCCTTAATTGATGCTCCTTCCTACCAAATCCAAACGCATCCTCAGAATCCATCCCAACACAATCCTCCAGGGAGATAATAATTCACATATTCAGAGCTGCATATGAGTTGAAACTTATTTGCCATGTCTAGTCTCCTTTGCAGGAACATGTGAAAACCACAAAACATTCCAAATAAAATCCTCCTTTCCTCCTTTCACAAAATCCAAAACTGCCTTCGGGCACACACACAAATGACAGAATCCTTTCAGTGGCTGCTTCTATTGGCACATATTGTGCTATGAGTCTATAAACTATTCCTATTTCCTTTGCACCTTGTCTCTGCTCAGTGACCTCTTAAATGCCACTGTAGTTCAGTTAAATCAACATCTTTTTCTATTCACTCTTGGCCTTCACTTCTCTGATTTTTTTTTTTTTTTTTTTTTTTTTGAAATGTCAACAGCATTCTCCTATACCTTGTCCTGATTAAAAGTAAGAAAAACCTGGATGCTTTTCTTTGCCTAATTCTCTAATGTGATGATAACTGATGAAAATGACTTTTCATACACCGACCTCAGAACTCAAAGGCAGTAGGGAGGAATCTGCAAGTTCCTGTACATCTTTCTGCAAAGTGACTCGCTTTGTTTTCACCTGAGTTTTAATGAATTGAAGAAAGGGTTCCTATTCATTCCAATTAGTGAAAAAGCAATCATTTTCCCATGCAAAATTAAAGCTTTAGCAAGCACCTTTCCTTGAGAAGGCATGAAGCTGAACACCTTTAATTTAAACCAAACAAGAGCATTAAGAAGATGTATTCCTTTAGAGCTATACTCCAGCAGGGGCCTTGAGTGCCAGTTATTGGCTTTGTAGCCAAAGTAAAAGATCGTTCTGCTATTGTTTTTATGGATCACTATTAAGAAAAGAACCAGCAGTTAGTCGATTATCAAGTTTCCTTTGGTGGGGGCAGAGGGAGGAGGAATTATAGTCTCATGCTGTGCATAGCAGTTGCATTCATTTGCTTGGGCTGACCTATCAAAGTCCCACAGACTGGATAGCTTGAATAACAGAAGCTCATTTTCTCACAATGCTGGAGGCTGGAAGTCTGAGATTAAGGTGTGGGCTGGGTTGATTTCTTCTGAGGCCTCTGTCCCTGGCGTGTAGATGAGTATCTTCACAAGGTCTTCCTCCATGCATGCCTGTGTCCTAATCTCTTCTTATAAATTAACAGTCATTGTAGATTAAGGCCCACCCTAAAAACCTCACTTTAATTTAGTTACCTCTTTAAAGACCCTGTCCTTAGATATGGTAACATTCTGAGACACTGGGAGCTAGGACTTCAACATGTAATTTTAAGAGGATACAATTCAATCCATCACGGGGGCCTTGAGCATAGCTTATATTGGAGCACGTGTAAGTTTTAGTGAGAAGTGACAGAAACTAATTCACGCCAGTAAGAACAAAAAATGAGTAATAACAAAAATGAATACAAGAAAGAAAGAAAATGCTCTAAGACAGAAATGCAATCCTGCTTCAGAAAGGTACAGGAACTAAAAAAACTCTTAAGCTACATTTCCTCTCCCCACTGCTTCCTCTGCAAATAGGCTTATTCTCCCTCCACAAGTATCCCTTCTCTTTTCCTCATTCCATAAGATAGAAAATGGTCCCCACTCCTTCAAGCTTACATAGAACAGGTCCTGCCATTTATCCAGACAGACTGGAAAGACTTCAGTCCTGATTTCCAGGGGACAGAATCAGATTGCCCCAGCCTGGGTTAGGTGTTCACCCTGATCCAATCAGTTACAACTAGGAGGCAATGTGGCCACCTATTTTAAACATGGCTGTTTCGGGCTCATCTTTGTGAATTGGGATGATTCACTTGGAAAAGGAGATACAGATCCATGATCACTGGCCTGTAAGTAGGCTAGATGCTCTAAACTTGTCACTATGTGGGTAAAAATATTTTTTTCCGCATGTCCCATTCTTTCTTGTCAGGCCTCAACAACTATTTCTTCTGCGAACTAGCTTAGCTAGATATTTCTCTTCTTGAAGCATAGACAATAGGTAACTATAGCAACTGGTTTTACAGGTAATTGCTATAAAACATTGCCCAGGGGTTAGAAAGCCATGGAGACACTGATCCCTACATTCAACTGAGGCATTAGTTCACAGCTAAGGTGAGTTTCTTGTCTGCAGAACAATCAATGTTTTACCTTTAAAAATAAAGAAAAGTGTGTGCACCACAATTCTACCTGAAAGCTCGGGCATTGAAGTGGGCCCAGGAGGTGTAATTTCAAACAAGACTCACCTTTTCATCTGCCAGGTCTGTGACTTGGTCAGGTCTCAGTTGCCTCTAATCTTCTCCTTTGTCATCGTGGCTTCAGCTGTCCAGCATTTCCAGGGGCAGGCTAATGAGGAAAGACACAGGTTCAGTAACATCACCTTTAGATCTAATAAGACAGTATTCCCTCAAATGCAGTTAGCTCATCCCCAAAGGCCCAGCCAGCATCATAGGCATCCTGGAATCCTTCAGTTCCTGTTGATTTCCCTCCTTGTCGATTCACTGTCACCTGGAATTCACAGACACAAGGAAAATATCCTTTCCTCTCATCCTCTATTTTAAACCAAACAGCATCAGAGTGACTTACTTTAGAACAGCTAAGATAAAGAAACAGACATCATCCGGGGACTTTCGGGCTGACATCTTCCCTTGCCAATACAGTTTGGGAGACAGCTCAGTGATTAAGCACATGGATCCAGAAGCTAGGTTACCTAGGCTGAAAGTCCAGCTCTGTCACTTTCTAGCTCTACCTTCAGCATGTTATTAACCTCTCCATGCTACAGTTTTCTCATAGAGTGGCTATAATGATTAAATGAGATAATATACGTAAAATGCTTAGAGCTATGTAATTTATTGTTACTTTGGGTTTTTTTTTTTCTTCATTTTATTTTTGAGACAGAGTCTCGCCCTGTTGCCCAAGCTGGAATGCAGTGGCGTGATCCCAGCTCACTGCAACCTCCACCTCCCAGGTTCAAGCAATTCTCATGCCTCAGCCTCCCGAGTAACTGGCATTACAGGTGTACACCACGATGCTTGGCCAATTTTGGTATTTTTTGTAGAGACAGGGTTTCACCATGTTGACCAGGCCAATCTCAAACTCCTGACCTCAAGTGATCTGCCCGCCTCAGCCTCCCAAAGTTCTGGGATTACAGGCGTGAGCCAGTGCAGCCAATTTATTGTATTTTTATTGCTACAGCTATAATATGAAATCTTACCTGAAGAACCACCAAGGGTTGGACTATGGCAAAATGTAGGGATGTTCTGCTCCTCTTACCATTCAGAGCCATCTGGCCTCATTTTATTGCATTCTCCTACCATTCAAGCATTTGGGAGCCTCATGCAAATTTCCCCTACCAGTGCGCACGCAGATCTCACTCTTATGGTAACAGCACTCTCTGGAGCTTGTCTTTTACCAACTTCCCTTACTCTCATTCCCCATTCTGTCTTCTCATTGCAAGGTCAATGTCCAGTCCTTACCACCAATGCATGCTGTCATCACCAGTAGGAGTAAAAAAGAAGACAGAATTCCTCAGGATCCCTAAATGACCAAAGGCAAAGCCAAGGTTAAATAATGAGATTGATCCCTGAGGCAATGCTAGAACTTAGTGAGAGCTCCAGAACTCAGAAGGCACAGTTCCTTTCCACAGTGCCATAGGGCCAGCCTTGCAGCTCAAAGTAGCTGCTTTTTCAACTGAGCATCTGCCTCCTCATAGGTCTTCCAGCTCTTGATTGGCCTCACTTTAATCCACCTTTGAGACTTCCATAATCTTTCCAAAACTCAGAATCTAATCATGTCACTCTTCTACACCAGACCCTAAATGCAACGTCCTAAATACATACTGCCATGTCTGTCCTTCACACATACCTGGATGACAACATACCATACTCATTTGCAATTATTTGTTTACTTATCGCCGCCCCCCGCCCCCCAATAGATTATGAGCTTCTGGAGATGAAGGATTCTGTCTATTCATCTTTGTATTCCCGCTATCCAGGAGACTAGAAATTATAGTTCAACGGTAAGTGGCATGGTTCCTAATCAAATTATCAAAATATCATAGGAGTTCAGAGATGAGAAAACAGTCTAGAACATTTAATACAAGCCCTTATTTACACAAATTTCTCTCTGAGAAAAATATCCCCAATATCTTCTGTTCACTGTCTTATGAGTTTTTTCTACTTTTTGTGCCATAACACTCCCACCCACCCCCATCTACAGCCATCTATACAATTGGTCATGCCAATTATACTGAGTATCTCCTAAAGCTGTCCTTTACCTTCTAGACTCACTACAATTATCTCAGTTTTGGGTCCCCTTACTCTCACCTGGACATTGACATCAGCTTTCTCTTTTGGCCACACCACAAATTCTTCCTCCAATTCATTAACCCAACTCTTTCTAAAAAAAAATTTTTTTCTTCCCCAAGACAAGAGTCTTGCTCTGTCACCCAGACTGGAGCTCTATGGCACAATCTCGGTTCACTACAACCTCCACCTCTCAGGTTTAAGCGATTCTCCTGCCTCAGCCTTAAGCGATTCTCCTGCCTCAGCCTCCAGAGTAGCTGGGATTACAGTCGCCCGCCACCATGCCCAGCTAATTTTTGTATTTTTAGTAGAGACATACTTTCACCATGTTGGCCAGGCTGCTCTCGAACTCCTGACCTTGTGATCCGCCCACCTCAGCCTCTCTAAGTGCTGGGATTACAGGCGTGAGCCACCACGGCCGGCTCTAAAAATTTGATTAGATCACAAACCACACTCTCTTCCAGATACAATATTTGAAGGATCTCTATTGCCCAACAGGTATATTTTTAAAATTCTCACATGTCCCAGGAGCCCCCTTTGGCCCCTACCTCTTTTACAGTTTCATCTCTTACCACTTCACTTACCCATCAGCCTGCACTCTAGCCACAGAAAACCACAGGTCATTGGTATACTGGTCCAAGGTTTCTGTGTAGTGAGTCATTTCTTTTAAGTGAAACATCTCCATCATCCATCCCTTAACCAGTTAACCTCGTTAACTTCTATGCATTTTTCAAGACCCAACTCAAAAGACAATTCTTTCAGAAACCTTCTATGATTCCCTTCTGAAATAATCAATTACACCATCTCTATTCACTTAGCACAATATATATGACAAAGTACTCTAAATATTTGCCAGTCTATCCCTCACTTTACTGTAATCTCTTTGAGGTCAGGAGACATTTTTTGTGAATCTTAGCATTTCTTCAGCACGAAACCTAGTATCCAGAGTAGAGTTTGAGCTGTAATAAATATTTGATGAGTGAGTGAGTGAGGGAGGGAGGGAGGGAGGGAGGAATGGAGAAGGTGTTATTCTTTACATACAAAGGTGATACCACTACTATTGCATCAATACATTATACCTTTGGATATGTTTTCCAACACTGGGATGGTTTACATGGATATATTCTCATTCCATCATCCTTTTCACCCTGGGATCAATGACTCCATCAGGGCTGAAGGCATTAAACAGAGTCTGTGCAGGGACAAAGCCAACGGGCTGTACCCAAAGGGAAATCCTGACCTTGACCTCCTCATCAGCATCACTCACTCCCCAGCTGATACTTGGCCTTACCATAAGATCAGCATGCAGCATAGCTTGGCATAGCTTGGGACTGAGAAATGTAAGAGCAATCTTCAACCTTCAGTGAGACTGAGAGCACACGTGCACCATGTCAATGGATGAAGTTTTCCCTCCTGCCTTCCCCTAATATAACATAGCAAACATGGTGCTGGAATAAAGTTGAAACTAACAACTTGAGTGGTTGATTAAGCTCCTCAACTTCACTCCTCTGCTAACCAACTACAAAAGCCTTCAATATACACACCAACGTCAGAGAGATTTTGTCACTTAATTACTATAAAATAACCCCACAGGTTAATGCATGCTTAATCTCAAAGTAGTGGCAGTAACCGTTTTGTTATTTATATCAATTGCACAGTTAGAATCAAATGCAGAGATTTCAGGCCCTGAAATGTGAAATAACATCTGATTTAATAGGACAGAAGCAGCATATCCTCCCATCCACCCCCAATACCTCTCCCTCCAAATTTGACCCACCATTTTACCATGGTCTGAAATTCTAGAACCAGAAATGTATTCCTTTGATCTTTTTCTGTTAAAATGCAAATAACTTATAGGATGGATCACATATTAAACCATGGTCAATGAGTATGCCTTAGATTGGGCAAATTTAGCCATTTTTCCACGGCCCTGGTGTTTACAGGAAATTGAAAGACTACTGGAGGCAATAACCTGAGTGGTTGAGTCAAGTGCACTGTCAAGGGTAGAAGTAAAAGGGGCAAAAGAGGAATGCGGGTCTGAGAAAGGAAACCTCACCTGTTTTATGTCTGTACTTCCTGCTTGACTTTGATGAAATTGTGGACAATTGCATGGAACTAAAAGGTTGAGGAGTCTTTATCTAGCATCCTATTTTGCAGGATTGAGTTACTGAAATTTTCTTCTTCTGCATCACTAGCATCCCAAGAATGAAGCAGCATGAATTCCAACTCAGAGTTTCACTTTATACAGTGTGTGTATTTCTGACAAGTTAGGGGTAAATAATTTTTATAAATCAAATCATAATATAGGTTTGCCAAGTGAGAATTGGAGAGGAGATCCTCTTGAATAGTAAAAACGTCTTGACTCTTTTGTATAAATGCATGTTATTATAAATCAGGCTTGCTTGCCAAGAGGCACACTTACATTGTGTGTTCTCTGTCTCTCTCTCTCTGAACATCTAGAACTCTATAACACTACCGATTTAATTTAGAAAACGCCTGCTCAGGTGAGCAAGTTTCTGCAGGAATGTGCTGATGATTTCACTATGCCTATAGGAGATACACAGAGTAAACATTATCATCCCCAAACCAGTAAGAGATTTGTTTGTCTGACAAGTTAGTAGAGGAACAAGAAATCAATCTCCTCTCACGGAAAATAGAAGAGACCCCAGGAACTAGAAAAGAGACTTGACTTTTAGACTGAGAACAACTGATAAAAATATATTTGAACAAAAGCCTCAGTTTCACCAATATTGTTTAAAGAAAGTTAAGAATCATGATGGTATGATCATTGTGTCATATGAAGTTAGCCACTCAAGTTGCTTTCAACATGGATTAACAATCTAATGGGTGTTGTGACTAAGAAAGCATGTCTTGTATCTCATCAACTTCACTTGGCTTACACACAATGATGGTTCAGAATATTCTCTCTGGGTTGGGCCCAGTGGCTCACGCCTGTAATCCCAACACTTTGGGAGGCCGAGGTGGGCAGATCATGAGGTCAGGAGATGGAGACCATCCTGGTTAACACAGTGAAACCCCATCTCTACTAAAAATACAAAAAATTAGCCAGGCGTGGTGGTGGGTGCCTGTAGTCCCAGCTACTCGGGAGGCTGAGGCAGGAGAATGGCGTGAACCCGAGAGGCAGAGCTTGCAGTGAGCCATGATTGCACCACTGCACGCCAGCCTGGGTGACAGAGTGAGACTCTGTCTGAAACAAACAAACAAACAACAACAACAACAACAAATGGCTTTTTTAGGTGGTATCTGGGGACCAAGTGAATCATGTCCCCAAAGAACTTGGAAACAAGGAGCCCCACTGACAGATAAGTCAACACTGAATAGGAGGAAACAGAAAACCTACTGGATTCTTTACTGAAACCTAATCAGTGGTGTTGGGACCTCACCCTGACCCAAAAACAAAACATTTTTCAAAACTATATGCATCCTTTCGCTCTAAATCCTTAACAATCTACTGATTAATAATGTAGCTCAAGTCCTGCAAAAGGAGCTATCCAAGTACGGACAGAAGTCATCACTCACTGTAAATAATCACATTGGCATTCCAGTTTATTCATCAGTCTCGTGCAAACTGCATTAGTGAGTATCTGTCACCTTAAACCTGGTCAAGTGTGAGTATGCTGATAAGGCCCATTATCTGCACCCCATGGACAGTGGCACATTCACAAAACTGTTGCTGTGTGATGCCAGTAAGCTGTTCTATGGCTTTATCCTTTCCGTGGACATTGATCTTTCTCCAAACTTTTCACCACTCTTTAAAATTTGATTTCCTTTGATGGTATTACTTAAAAAGCAGTATCTATACAATACCAAATGAGCTACGGGATCTATTTTACCTGGTCAGTGAAACCTCAGTTGAAATTATTTAGCATCACTGGCAGAGATGCAAGCCTAGATTTGACTATGATCTTTAATAACATCTGAGGTTAAATTTTTTTAGTGCAACAGACCCCTTTCAGAATCTGATGAAAGCTATAGATCCTCTTGACATAAAATTGCACAATCAAAAGATTTGGCATTTTGAATGATCCATGGATCCCATCTACAGACTGCTATATAAGAGGCCTGATCTCATGCAAATCCCTCATGTTGTAATGGGGAAACTGAGGCTCAGTGAAGGGAAATGACTAACCCAAGGTTGCACAACTTGGGTTTGGTGCCTTCCCAAGAACAACGGGTTTAGGTGAAATATCGAATACCTTTCAATGGCAGAAAGAGAATTAGGTCTTTAACATCTTCAAACCAACAGTTATATGACCAATCACTTTTTCACTATATAACAAATCATACTGACATCATGTAGACACTTTCCATAATGTGAAAACCAGTTGGTCAATTCTGCTTGGGTACCAGCCTCTCCTGGGACATGAAAAGGGATCCAGAAGTATCTCATATCCCAGCTGACCCCCATTCTGTAAGCCAAACTGCATTTTGCCATTCAACTCTTGGCTCTTTATTTTTGTCTTTAAAAATGGGAAAGCAGAATTGATCAACCCAATCTGGAAAAAAGTCCAGGCGTTATCAGTACTTCCTCCTGCATCCTGGAATATATTAGGCAAACTTCCGGTTTGTCCAGTGATTTCAAACAATTATAAGAAGAAACTCACAACTGGCTAAAAGTAGCTGATTTATCCAAACAGACTAAGCTGGTCAAGGAAAACAAACAATCTAAAGGATCTAGGAAGGTTTTTTCCTAAAGCAATTTCTCTGTGAAACATTAACCAACATTTCTATGGTGTTTTGTATTTTATAAAGTGATTTCAGATGCATGCATATATCAATCTAGCAAAGAAAAGGAAAGAAGCAACAAATCCTATGAGCAGTGCCTTTATATTAAATATTTTACTTCCAAAACAACTCAGAAGTACTATTTTTACCCATAAGGAATCAGACTCAGAGTGGCTAAATAATTTGAACAAAGTCACATAGCAATTAGCAAAGCCGGGATTCAAATCCTGATATCTGAGTACAATCCTATTTTCTAGACGACAGATGGAGGTTATGGGAAGTTAAATCATTGGCCTCATATATCTAGCAACTAAGTGATAGGGCCTATATTTGAATTCACATCTCTAGATCCTAAAGCAAGCATTCATTCTATTGAGTCAGTATTTCTCAACATTCTCTGCAAAGCACCTAAATGAAAATCACCCAGTTACCCGTCCTTTAGAGAAAACAGGTCCAGCATCAGGGTTCTAAAAGCATGACTTCTGGACCAGCTGCACCCCCATTACCTGTGAACTTGTCAGAAACACAGATCCCCGGGCCCCACCGTAGACCTACAGAATCGGAAACTCTAGAGGTGAAATCCAGTGATCTGTGGTTTGGTAAGTCATCCAGGTGTTCCTGATGCCTGCTAAAATTTGAGAGCCACTGATCTAGCGGCAATCTTTCCCTTAATCTCCTCCATGAAAGCAACTCATTCACACCTGAAACTTTTCTAGGGCGAACGACTGTAACACTTGTAACCTCGCCTTAATAACCGTCAAAAGGTACTCAGTATTTGATCTATGCCCATCATACTCGGGAAGGCACCAAATCCCTTGGGGTTTGATCATACCACCAAATTTCATTTTAGTCTCTTCCTCAAACACAATTAAAAAACAGAGGACTCAAGGGTCTGTGAAAAAATTAAGCCTGAATATGTCCTCAGAAATTGACTCCTAAAGAAAAAGATTCCAGCAATATCGTTTGCATAAGAGCATTTCATGACTCTGAACAGAGATTTTTCATGCAGAAACTTACATTAGAAATGGAGTTTCCTCCAGGAGAATCCACCAGGGTGGGTTGTAAGGCTTTGTTTTAGAGCTGAGCTTGGCAACATGACGTCGGTGTGTGGGCTTTTCTCAGTTTCCTTATTTCTTGGTAGGTGGTTTGGTTTATGACACTAAATGTTCTTCTCAAGCAGGTGTTGGCTAGATGGAATAAAACTAATTAGTCTGATTTGGGGAAAACCGGGTCTAGAAGACTGAAATTCAGACCATGTCTGTTTTATTTACTTGAATTACATGAGTGTTCTAACAAGGGGTGAAAATGTATTACTTTTCCTGGAGTATGCTACATTTTATCATGGAAAGCACAATCAGTAGTACCAAATACAAGTATAATGTTCGCTGGTTAAACCAACACGATCCTGCATCTCCCAATTTATTGCTTAGCAATTGAATTCACCTGGAGTCAGGACAGCCATGGGCAAAGGTCTTGCAAGGAATGATGCAACATTGCCATCTTGTGGTTTCGAACTGAAAATGACTGAGGCAGAAATAATATCCACCCCCATTAAAACAGGCTGCTCTTAAGTGTCTGACCTTTGCATTTTCAGCTGAGAATTCGGCTGGTAGGGAAGAGACAAGGCCTATTTCCAGATGGACACAAGACACAGTAGAAACTGGGTAATCAGGTTTACCCTCCTGAGCTCCCATTGTCCCCTCTCGTTCCATTCATTGAGCTCTCTCCCCACTCTGCTCATCTTGTTATTAATAGAAGCTACTGTATGACTCCAGCTTGATCAGCCTCTGTCATTCCTGAATCTCAGCTGCCAGCCATTTAAGTGTGGCTCAGAAATCTAAATCACATGCTCTATTCCCTTTCTGATTCTCCAGGTTTCAGAGCCCACGCCCATCCATTAGGAACCAAATCTTATTCTGGTCTCTAAGAGAAAAAGAATAGAAACTCAGAAACTCTAACAATGATCACTCCAGCTGTTCATCTGCCTGATCCTCAACATTTTTTACTTCTTTATTAATCATGTAGGAGTTATGATAAGTGTAAATATCAAAGAGTCTGACAATCCATCGATACCTTTAGGGAAAGAATTTTCTAAAAGAACCAAAGACCTATCAGTAATCTTATGTATCTGCAAAAAACAATCTCCCCCAAATTTGCATTAATTTACTTTCTTGATTCCAATAGCATATGCTTACTTGTAATCAGCCAGTGAAAAACTTGACCACATACAATGTACCAAGCATTGGGCCATGTGTTTTGGATAAGATAATAAAACAGACCAGGCCCCAGCAAACATGTTGCTGGCCATCTAAGAAGGAAGATGTATTTCATTTTTAAAAATCTATCAGGGATATCAGTTTTACAAAGGAGGAGAAGTACAAAGTACAATTGTAGAATCCCTCTGCGAGATTTTCTCACCTTTCCCATGAGGCAGCGGGGTGGTGTCACACAAAAACCATGGGTCTTAGATCTAGGTTTGTATTCCAACCTTCACACACATCAGCTGGTAATGTGGACAGGTCAGTTTAACTCTTGAAGCCTCAGTTTTCTTATAACCAGAATCAATACATATTTCTCTACTTCATGAGAATAGCAAGAGGATTAAATGTGGTATTGCACGAAAAGATGTTCAAGTTCCTGGCACAGAATAAATGGTAGCAACTTTCCCTCTCCTTTCAACCAGGATGCTTCTGATAAGTCACTTGGTAACTTCTTCACAACTTCACCTTAGAGCTGGTGTGCAGCACTTAAAGACTGAAGAGTGAATTTATTATCCAACCCCCACCAAAAAAAATCTGGTTAGTCTATTTTTTAAGGGTTATCGCCATTTATTAATGACCCTACTGCATCACAGGGCCTGTGATATCTATGCTATTTCTAATTCTCGAAACTTTAAATACTACATTTCAAAGCTAAACACACATACAATTAATATCTGGAAAGTCTCATGATCTGCAGTGGGTGATGAAGGCTCCTTCTTTCTCCTAGTATGAATGACAGCTTTGGTGTTTCCTAATTAAGAAGTTAAATTCAACGTGTCTTTTATCCTCCTCCCTAGAGGCAAGCTGGCACTTAATGTAAAATGAAACATTTGGGATGACCATTTGAAGGCACGGTAGGAGATTTTAAAAGAATATGTATATCTGTTTGCTCGAATCTGCTTGCTAGCAGCTCTGGTCAAACTGTCATGCTAATTCTCTCATGCTCACTCTCAGCTCTTCTGAATCGGCCAGGAAAGATCTTTTTTCCATATTTCCTCCACCTTGGGAGGCACTGCTTCCTGCTGATGCCTTTATAAACTGGAGTCTAACTTTGGAGTTTACAGAGAAGACTAGGAAATGTTCATTTCTAAAAGAATTTTAAGAAACATGAAAAAACCCACACACTGTAGCAGGATCAATATTCACTTACACTGCACTCCGCAGTACAAAAATAAATAGCCTTTTTATTCTTCTGTAATTGATCTGGTCTTTTTCACAGGCTTTCGCCCAGTTGATGGCAAGAGAAAGAGATGTTTGTCTGACCTAGTAATTTAGACTTCCTGGACATCATCACATCTCTGCTTGAATGACCTGGGTAAATGCTCAGTGTTTTAGAGACTGAGCCCCCTTCCCCTGCTTCTCCTACAATGCATCTTGAAGTATGGGAGAAAGGATGTGGCTCATGCAGCCTTGAGGAGGCAGAGGGGAGGGAGCCGGCTGGAGTCCTGGAGAGGCAGGTTGGTATCTGCTGCAGAGGGCCCAGGCTGGGCTGGCCCGGCCCCTGGAGACTACAGAGGCATGACCCTGTGCCCTGGGCATTCTGCTGGGGGCCTCTCTGTAAAGTCTATGGCTGTTGTATCTCAGGATGCCGGACTCAGCTCTTGCTTACAGGGTGGACACATCCAAGACCTGGCCAGGAAGCCCTGCCCTGCTGTTCTCAGCAATGTGGCTCCTTTGTCCATGAAAGCAACCCCTTCCTGCCATATTCCCCAGTCAGAGTCTGCAAAATTCAGCCAGCAGCCCTCAGGGCATGAGGAACACCTAGCTACCTTTCAGTCATTTGAAAGTTAAGAGAAATTCAGGAAAGCCAAACCCAGGTTCTCCTCAGCCTAACCAGGCTATGTTGACAGTGTCCTTTAATGAAGCTGCCCACAGAATGCTACAGAGGCAACCTGTGAAACAGATCCACTCCTAGAATAACAAGCACGCTGGTGGTACACACACACATGCATGGGCTTCCCATCTTCTAGGTTCAGGCCCAGGAAAAAAAACATCAAAACCTGTGTGTTCACCTCTTCCTCATTCCCTGCACCCCCTCTTTTCACAATGCCATGTAAGAAAAGGTAGACTTGAGTTTTTGCTTCTTCTAAAAATTGTTCTCCTTTGGGTCATTAAATCTTGTGCGCTACCTGCTGTCAGGCAAGGGGAGTAGCCTCTACACTTGGAAAAATCTTAATGCTTTAATCACCTGCGGCCTACTTCTTGATCTGGTAAAAACAAATAAACAAAAGCCAGGGGAAGGAGTAAAAGGAGTTCAAAACATCTAAAATTTTGTTTTACTGCAGAACCAGAAAATACTACTTTAAATATCAAAATTGGAATACTAACTTTTTGTATCCCTCTTGTAACCATTCTAAGAGGTAGGAGGACGCTCAAGTGAACTACAGAGATTTTGTGTAGGGAAGTGCAAAAGGAAAAGAAATCTCAAAAATACCATCCTATTGTACTCTGCCACGGCTCTTCAGTTCGATTCTCCAGATCCTTACTGAGTATCCACTACATCTTCACCATTAGAGTACTACAGGCAGCACAGAAAGGATACGACATGGTTTGTGGCTTCGAGGAACCTCAATCTAAGAGGAAGAAGGACCCTACTCTTGAATAATAAAGGACAAGATCAGACTTGCACAAATGAGCGGCGAAGGCAAAAAATGCTAGAGCTGGTGGTTCAAAAGGCACTCTGCAGAGTTCTCATTCCTCTTCCTCCACGGCTATTGTGAAGTTCTTTATTTTTTTTTAATCTCCCTGCTGCTTGAAAGGAAAGCACTGAAGCAAAGAGAAAGCAAGCCACCACTGCACGCTCATGGCTGCCGACAGCCCTTTTGCCAGGATCCAGCAATTCCCTGAGGTATAAGCAGAGTGGATGAGGACACCTACAGGGCTTCAATTTTGCATATGCAATTTGTGCCCGTAATTATTTTGATTGCTTCACAGGTCACATAAGGCTTTTCGAAGCAAACATCCACTAATTAAATATTATGCAAAATGTGTTGCTCCTGTGCAGGCTTCTATATGTGAGGTACATGCTACTAAAAAATCCTATCAAACCAAACATGTCTGCATTGGTTTCATTAACATCCTTAAAGAGAGTGGTAGATGTAATTTAAGAAAGTCCATTTTGTATATGTGCCACATTTTCTTTATCCAGTCTAACACTGATGGGCATTGGGTTGGTTCCAAGTCTTCATAGCCATAAAAAAAATGAGTTCATGTCCTTTGCAGGGGCATGGACGAAGCTGGAAGCCATCATTCTCAGCAAACTAAAACAGGAGCAGAAAACCAAACACCACATGTTCTCACTCATAAGTGGGAGTTGAACAATGAGAACACATGGACACAGGGAGGGGAACATCACACACCAGGGCCTGTCGGGGGTGGGGGAGAAGGGGAGAGAGAGCATTAGGACAAATACCTAATGCATGCGAGGCTGACAACCTAGATGACAGGTTGATGGGTGCGGCAAGCCACCATGGTACATGTATACACATGTAACAAACCTGCATGTTCTGCACATGTATCCCAGAACTTAAAGTAAAATAAAAAATAAAAATAAATTTTAAAAAGAAAGAGTCCATTTACATAGAGACTTAGAGGATGTAGAACTAAATGTTTCCAGTGTTACTCTGGATTGTGTGTTTTTCTTTGCTTTTAAAAAAAGATTAGCATCAACATTTAATAAGCCAAATAGAGCATGAAGTGTAACATCCAGAAGTGAAAATTTCTTATACTTAGTTTTCTGTAGATATCTCATTTGAGAATCACTTAGATTTCTGCCAAAAGGAAAACACAAGAATAGAGTCCAGGAGACCTGCCTGTGGACAGGGTCAGGCAGACAGATGGACAGACAGGAGGAAAGAGAGAAAGTCACCTGTCACTGACACGTTTTTCCACCTCTGAAATCAGATCACAGATTCTCTGTTTTCTTTAGTCTCCTGCTCCACAGCCTTCCCCAGTGAATAGATCCACATCTGCTCCATCAGACTGGCCTGAAAAGTCATGGCCTCCATGTGGGCCTTCCCTCTAGGCCTGCATGACTAACTCACATGCTAAATCGAATTTCTCTCCTGTACAAACCTTCAGTACTTAATACCACAGGGACAAAGATAATTCTCTTTCTCCACCAAGGTTTGATCATTTGAGGCTATAAAACAAACTGACAGTAGATTAACAGTATGCAAATGTATTATGTGTACATGCACATGGAAGCCACATGAAATAGAAGACCCAAAGAAGGACTGATGACTGAAGTTTTTATACTGTACAAAAAACTAGAGGCTGGGGCTCCTGGAGGAAGGTGGTGACAGATTCTGGGGGGATAAGGGGAGGAAGCCATGGATAAGCAAAACCTGTCTTATTATGCTGAATTATCTCAGGGAGCAGCCCTCAGAAAGAAGAGATGGGAGCTTGTGATTAAGTTCCTCTGCCAGACCTTCAAAAGTGACTGACCTTCAGTCTGCTTTGCCTGTGAGATCATCTTTCCTAGACCTAGAATAGGGGACCTCAGAGAAAACCTCTGCCCTGTTTGCTTTACCAATGTGGTTAGATGCAAATTTCCTCTACAAGATGATAGCTTTTCAGTGCTATTTCTGTGTCTGCAGTTTTTCTGAATAACCAGCTTAAAATATGCCAAAGAAGTGTATCTGGGGGCAGCATAGTCTGGTTTCCCACAGCATCTCCAGCCTGCCTTTCTGATTCTCACTCTGTAATCCTCAACACACAGCCCCAGTGATTCTTCAAGCTCTCCATGGCCTTTAGTCACCTTCTGTTTCTCAAATTCCTTGAAAAGATCAGAGACGGATTTGTCCATGGAGTGCAAGTCTGTACCAAGCTGACCTTTTTCTTTCAGAAGGCCCTCCAGGTATTGCCAGCCTCAGCTCTATCAAGTTCCTTCTGTTCCTGAGCCTCCCCAGTCATCTGGATTACGATCCCTTCAAACCCAACCATGATTTTACCCATCTCCAGACAGTGCACTGGGAGCCCCTCCTACTTGCTTTTCTATTCCAGGCTCTCCCTTTAGGAGGCTTTAACCACACCAGGTCCTCCTGTGTGTCCTGCAGCCTTGTCCTTGTTGGGGCGGGACAATGAGCAGAGATAAGCTCATGGCCCCCAACAGGTCAGAAATGGTCCCCCACAGGAACAATTAGAGCTAAGACATCAAATCCCACTGGCTTTGTTTTAGACAGACTTCCAGAGCAAGGCTGTGTGCATCACAAATGCTGTTGGTCTCATTAGCCATAGGACTCAGTTTCTTAGGGCTGTCTTCTAGGAAAGGTCAAAATTAAAGGAGAAAAACTCTTTTCCCAGGACAGACTTCTTCAACAGAAAAGTTGCAAACTACTACAAATAATTTACCTCATTCCCTGTGCCTAGAATATCTGCTCGATCTCTGCAGCTCTCCTCTTTGAGGCCTGTGGCAGGCTCCAGGCCCTGCTGGGATCATGGAGATGCTGATACTATGGGTGGAAGGGCAAATACAAATCAGACAAAAAAAAAAAAAAAAAAAAAAAAGCCAATTCTTTTTGTTGCAAAGAAACAGGAAAGAGACCTTCCCCCATGCCCTTTTCTTTGGGCATTTACCTTAGAAAACTAGTAAGTGTAAACTCTTTCTCTGCTGCTTTGAAATGTATATAAATCTTTTTAAAAGCTAAATAAGCCTCTTACCAATTTTACAACCCAGGAATGTTTCCACAAGGACCTGGGAACCATCTCTTTGAAATATAATCATTAAGGAAGATAAGGCTCCTCTCTCTCAGTTTCCTGGGCAGGGTAGGAACCTAACTTCAATTGATGCCTGGATCCAAATTGCAAGTCTACCTCCTATCATAAAGAGGTGGGAATTTTATTTTTCCTTTAGATAAAGGCTATTACCAAAGGCGGATGGTCACCTCCAAATTCCAGGTGATTTTAGAATGAACTGCCTATAACAAATGGTGCTGGCAAATCCTCTTGAGGATCAGTGCTTGTTTATCTTGAGAACACGTATGTAACGGGTTGCATCTGCTTGGCTATGTAAAAGCATGAGACTTCTTTCTGTCTTTGCCAAAATCACTTAATGGATTGCCTGGGATGTGTGTCACATTCTGGTTCAATGCTTATTCAATAATAACACTTTTTTCTCCTATGTTTGTTAGAGAAGTTTAATGGATTGGCAAGAGGTTTTTCTTCCTTTGTGCTTTGCGTATGTGTTCCAGATTTTCCATATTGCATACTTATTACATATGTGATTTTTAAGATATTTTAACATTATGCCGTAGAATTAAAATAATTAAATTTACTGCTGAATGTTTAGTTGCCTTGGGTTAAAATAAAACCAAATAGAAATTAAATATCAGGAAGAATAATTCTATACTATCCTGGATAACCTCTAACATTAACTATTATAGGCCTGATTTCTCCATCTGAGAAATGAGGATTATATAACTCATATTAATCAATTACAGGTTTTTGGAAGCTGTTTAACATCTTCTAATATATCTCAAAGTACAGTAAGCATCTGGCTTAAGCACAATTCTCCAGGCCCTCCTGAATTTTATAAAGCTTTCTCTGATGAAGAGAGACTTCTTTTGAAATGATGACTCTTCTGTTAAGAAAGGGAGAAACCAAAAGTTCAGTGATTTTCAAGAAGTCAGGATATAAAAAGCAAAGAAAGGGGTCTCTTTGACATTAGTATAAATCTACCACCCTATGTCACCCCCATGATCTATTATAAAAATTTCTGTCAGCAAAATATTAAGAGATTTACTCATTGAAAGTGTTGTTCATTGTTTTAATTGAACACACTTTAAACCCTAGAAATAAACAGTTTCCATACATTTACTTACACTTGAAGAATTTCTTGGTGTCATGGCAAACCCCTATCATCTCCAGTGGGGATGGTACTAGTTTCAAGAGGCCAAAGAAGTGACCTAGAGCCAGCGAATGAGACATAGGGTTTTATCAGGGGCTTACATACAAGGGAGAGAGTCTGGTCGTGGCTGGACTGGACAGGATAACTGCATGGGCCAGGGGCACCACCTGGCCAGAAGAGCCACCCTGCATACAGCCCAGTGGCAGCAAGCTGGTCAGGAAAACTACAATGGCTTGCAAACAGCATGCCATTTATATAGCATTTTCCCTTAATGGTTAGTGGTTTTGCCTGGTTTCAAAGTCAGAATTTGGTCATTTGTCTTCCCTCCCCTTAATGGCCTCTACCTGGGTGGCTTCATTTAACCCAAAACTCAGGGCCCCATCCTCTATATGGTCCATGTTCCATGGGATGGGCCAGGGGCTCAGATGTTCCTTATAGACAAGGAATGAAAACTTCAGGTCAGCTGCTCCCAGATTCCCTGTCTCAGAACACACATTCGGGTGTGTCTGCCATACCAGGTCATTTTAAGGGTATGCATATATTATTGCTATCAGATGCATTTACCCTACACTTGGCAATAAATAATGGCATCATAACAAAGACTAATAATGCTTTTTATTGCATTAAATCTTTTATCAACCCTAAATTTAAATAGGGTCGTGTAAGATAACTAAAGAATAAAAGACACAGGAGGCTCTCTGGTAGCTAAATCCCTACATTAAAACTCACAAGTAGGCCTCCTATTAGGTTGGTGCAAAAGTTATTGTGGGTTTTGGCATTACTTTTAATAGCAAAACCCACAATTACTTTTGCACCAAAAATGTTAGACTAAGCATCTTTACTAACTTGGATTTTGCCACTAATAACACAAGAAGTCTCCAAATTCCTAAGAGCTGCAGAGGAGGCAGCCTAGCTGAACAATTAAGAGCATAGGTTTGGAATCAAATAGATCTGACTCTGAAATCAGGCAAAACCACTAACTAACCACGTGACCTTGGTCAGGTTCTTTAATCTCGCTGCAAAGTTTCCTCAGCTGAAAAGTGAGTTAAAAAATTAGATGAGATAATATCCTCATAGCCACTAGATATTGTTCTAGAATTGTTTTATTCAGCTCTGTCATTCAAATATATATCAGAGTTCTTAGCTTTGTATATGCCAGTGTCTCAGTTTATGACTTTGGTCATTTGTCTTTAAAAAAATGAAAAGAGGGCTAGGAGTGGTGGCTCATGCCTGTAACCACAGGATTGTGGGAGGATCTCTTGAGGCCAGGAGTTTGAGGCCAGCCTGGGCAATGTAGTGAGACCCCATTTCCACAAAAAGTAAACAAAATTTAGCCAGGCGCGGTGAGGTGCGTTTTTAGTCCCAGGTACTCAAAACACTGATGTGAGAGGATCACTTGAATCTGGGAGTTTGAGGCTGCACTGAGCTATGATCACATCACTACACTCCAGCCTAGTCAAACCATGTCTATTAAAAAAAAAAAAAAAAAACAGGTAAGGTTGACAAAATAATTTCACAAATTATCAGGCAATCAAAAGCCAATAAAACCCAGCCTGACCTTCAGATAAGGCCCAAATTCTTTGGTTTGTCCCTTTAAGAAAGCAAAGCTATGAGTCCATCACTCAGCCAAAAATAACGTAAAAATCCAACTGCAGCTCATTCCTATCAGAGAGACTTATTGCTTTCAACCCAATTTATCATTCTATGGTACAAATCAGCATCTCTACAGCATGTTTCAAATTAATTAAAAGGCATTTCTTTCCATCCAAGGTATAATCAAGGCAATTTACTTCCAAACATAATCAAGACATTACATAAAGGAAGATTAAACATATGAGGAATTTTTTCATGTGTGAAGTTAATTGATTTTCCTATCTTTTTTTAGGTTTTAAATGAGAATTCTAAAATAATAGATTTTCCAAAATATCTCAACTCAGCAGAGTTCTGCAACACTTCTTCAGTGAAGATCACACTTTCCAGTGAAATAACTCCCAGGCTATGGGGAACTAAGGGACACTCAGGTCGTAAATTTATTATGGGGCTGCCAGTAGCTACATTCAGAGCTCCTGGAACCCTTGACCAGAGCTCCTTCAGAATAATCAGAAGAGGGTAAAAAGAATGATGGAAACATGTTCTTTCTTTCAGTAAAACTCAGAGCTATGTATTTTAATAGTCCAGATAGGGACAAGATCATTAGTAGTTCTTAGAATGGGAGAGCAGTGGAGAGAAAGAACTTCTAGTCTTGTTTGTTCATCTCTGTTCTCTTGAAAAAAGTGTTCACTTGCAATATTCATCACCATAAAGGAGACTGGTAACCTCTGCTGAAAGCCAAAGAAATGCCTTTTTTAGACAATAGACATGGCAGCCTCCATGACAAATGAGAACCCTTAATAGATTTCCCTGGTCCCAAATCTCTACTCCAGCATTTCTATGACCCCTTCAACTTCCTCCTGAGTAACTCCAGGGCATTCTCCTCTGACATGGAAATATTGCACGGGAGTAACATTACGGTACCATGAATAGTCACCACCCATTTGGCCCACTATCTTCAACGGTTAAGTGTCCCTTTTATCATACAATTTCCCACACTTCCATGGAATCTATGTATTGAAAGATTTTGCCAATAAAACAAACAAAATTATAAAAACACTCCTTTGCTCCTCATTTTAAAAATTAATGTAGGACATAGGAAGTGTCCAGTTCAGCACAGGGCCACCAGCATCACCACAGTGAATTGATATAATCCCCATCAAAAGCCAGTAAGAGTGATGCAGAGCCCAGTTTCTAGAAGCAGAGCACCTGGGTTGGAATACCAGCTCAGCCACTTGCCAGCTGTGTGACTTTGAGCAAGGTAGAAAACCTTTCTGTTCCTTAATGTTCTCATTTGTAAGATGCTAGTAATAATAACACCTACCCTAAAGTGTTGTTAAAGAGACTAAATGAGTTAATATATATTTAAAGAACTTATAGCAATGTCTGAAATAAAGTAAATATTTATTCATTCTAGCTCTTATTATTTTTAACAGCTTTAATCCTAGAAGTAATTCCAGGAAATATTCTTAGCAACTTGTGTGCCTGGATGTTTGGACCTAAGTGAAGAACCTTGCATTAAGGTCTTTTAAAAGTTTTATCTTGTTTTCATGTGGCTCAGAATTCAGCTCTCACCAGTATAATTAATTATAGCTTTAACACTATCATTCTGTATCAAGTGAGGTGAAAATAAATGACAATCATTCATAATAGACTAAAGATGTCAGTAACACTAGCACTGATCACGTAAACCCAACATTTTTCAAAGCGACTATTTCTTCATTCATAAAGTGTCAGTAGGAAGTGTATATTGTTTCCATTTCTCTGATTTAATTTGGAAACTCAAGATATAAGCTGTTATCTGATATAAGCCGAATATTTTGGGGAGTGGAGGATGATAATGGACCAAGGAAAGTCAATTAATTCTATCAAATTTTCTGGGGGAAATGGGTCAAAATGCCCTGAATGGCAAAGTATATTACTATGTCCATATGAAATAAACAATGCAATAATCTTGGCATAAGGACACTACTCTGAAAATGGCAGTAGCCCAGTCTTTCCAAGCACTGAAATAGATTAACTATCAAGTGGGTGAGAGAGTCAGGCTGTATAGTCTTCATACCAGCCACCATCAGGGCCACCAGAACTGTGACACTGTTCCCAAGTGCTGACTGACTCCAGGCAGACAACCTTCAACCTTTTTCACTACTACAATCATCTTTTGAGAAAGCTAATTGTAGCCAACAACGACAACAAAAAAAGACAGACAACTCCTCTCCCAAGCCAGGGTCTAGTACTGGCTCTGTAAGCTTAAGAAGTTACTCTGTGGCTCAATTTCCTAACCCATAAAATGGAAATAATACTGATACCTACTTAGGGAGTTTTATGATAATTAAATGAGTTAATGTATGTAAAGCTTCTAGAACAGTACCTGATACAAACTAAATGTTACTCTTACTTAAAAAAAAAAATACAAGTTTCTAAGCTTTTCTTCAAATCTAGTGAGCCAGAATCTGTGAATCTCCCCAGATGACTGTGATATGCAGCAGCTCTGAGAACCATGGATAGGCAATAGTCACTTGATTATCTTATTTAAAATCTCTCTGAATGGCTCAGGAACAGAAAGAGGAGATAGTTCGATGGATCTAGACTGGTGGTTCTCAACTGGGGCAGTTTTCCTCCCCAAGACACACTTGTCAATTCCTGGAGAAATTTTTGGTCGCCACAATTGGAAGAAGGTTGCTACCGACATGTGGAGCAGAAGCCAGAGGACGGCCCCCACTACAAAGAATTATCAAGCCCAAAGTGTCAATAGAGCTGAGAATGAGGAACCCTGATCTGACCAGTGCTTCTCAAGTTTTTATGTGCATAAAAATCACCTGGGGGAGTCACATTAAGGTGCATATTTTGACTCGGTAGATCCAGGGTAAGACCCGAGAGTCTGCTTCTGTAACAAAGATCACCAGGGAGCTTGTTAGAGTATCTCAGGCCCCACCTTAGACCTGCAGGACCAGAATCTGTATTTTAACAAGCTCCCTAGAGGACTTGCATGCACATTAAGATTTGAGAAGCGCTATTCTAGAAAATCCAATCAGCTTCGAGCAAATCCACAGAAGAGAAAGCTGTTTTTCAGAAGTATTGACAAAGAATAAGACTGAACATTCTCCAGGCAATACTTTTTCCTTACATGCCAGAACTGTGGGGATTTCATTAGCAGAGACTCAGGGATGGATTATTCAGACATTCAGAGTAGGCCTTAGTGTTCCTTATTCAAAGCTAGCAAAATCTTAAGAGTATTCTAGGAGATAGGAAGGAAGGGAGGAAAGAAGGAATGAAGAAAAAAAGAAAAGAGACAGTGAGTTTGGGAAATGCTCCATACCAGGTTAAGCAAAAATATCTTTTTACTACAGAACTTCTCAGAGCCTTTACTGTTCTAGAGTACAACTGGAAATTCCAAAAGGAGAAATTTCAAATATTTGGCCATAGAAACTTTTTATTCTTCAGCATCTCAAGGCCTTAGTATTCTAAACTCACCTTTGGACATGCTAGTCTGAGTAAACCATTCTACTTACTGGAGTTTGAAAGGACTGTCATACACACATCTTTCTGGACTCTTCAACCTCAAGGGGTTTTATGTCCCTTAGGAACCAGAAGAGGCACCAATAAATAAGAACAACTGCTATTCTAGTAACAGTAGTGCTGATCACGTAAACCCTAGATTTTTTAAAACAGCTGTTTCTTCATTCATAAGGTGTCACTAGGAAGTGTATATTGTTTTCATTTCCCTGATTTAATTTGGAAATTCAGGATACAAGCTTTTACCTGATGTAAGCCAAACACTTGTTTTTACCATCTGGGACATACCTGACACTGTGATAGAAATTTAATATGCATTTTTCTCTTGTCCTTATTATAGTCCTGCAAGGTAGGGATTACCCTATTTACATCTCAGAAACACGAGACATGGAGGGGATGAGAAATTTGCTCAAAACCGCGCATCTTGGTGACGCTTGATGTGCTCAATCAACCCAGCTGCATTTGCTGTAACATTGCCTTCTGTGGCACAGGGGTATGAAACTGAGAGCCTCACACTAGATCCCCATCCTGGCTACAGACATCTGCTCTCCCTGAGACCTGACTTCCTCTGTGCTAGTGAACCACCTGGCCTCTGTCTTGATTTCTAACCCACATCTCTATCCTCATTTGCTTGCCTTTGACATTTCTGCTTCGCACAGTGTCCTCTGCTGTGGCCAATTTTCACAGGGACTTCCACCTCCCTCTTTTCACAAGTGAACCCCTGGGCTGGAGATTCACAGCTATAAGACTTGGGCTCACTCTTAGATTGCCCAGGTAGGTTGTATTATCACCACTTCTACTTCCCTGCTTGGGAAAAAGCCCATCCAGCAAATAAAGGCATTGAGAGACTAGCAGCTCCCACTTAGGAGCTCCCTTTACCCCATTCGGTACCTAGTAAAGTCTGCTGTCTCTTGCCACATCTCAGCAACAGACGCTCCTCACGCCAGACTTGACTGGGCAGCCGACCTGGTCACTTGGTCCCCTGCTTTCATTATTCATTTCCCCTTAACAGATACATCTGCTTACAACAACCTATTATTAAGTAGTACTTATTTTATGGCAGGCAGCATGCTAGGTGTATGCACATATCATTCCTTTTAACTGTCACAACACTGCGAAATAAGTAATATTACCTCCACTTTGAAGATGAGTAAAGCAAGCCCATAGCAGATTCATTATCTATACAATCACCCAACTAATATATGCTGAAATCAAACCCTACCTTTTCTGACCCAGAACCTGTGCTCTCATTCACTAACTGAAAACCCTCAATAAAGCAATTAAATGCTCATAAAATCCTACTGGAAGAGGAGGGAGAGGGGGTATAGACCAATCACACTTGTTGCTTGGTTTCCTCATGAAAAACACTGCATGAAGTTTTCTTGGCAAATATTTCCAATGACAGATGTAC
Organism: Rhinopithecus roxellana; assembly: GCF_007565055.1. NCBI lineage: Eukaryota > Metazoa > Chordata > Mammalia > Primates > Cercopithecidae > Rhinopithecus > Rhinopithecus roxellana. The sequence goes on from NC_044563.1 coordinate 107,683,502, forward strand.
AAACTAAGGAAGGCTTCTGTAGCAGGAGATTGTATTTTTCCCAGCCCAAATTTACAACCAAACAGGACTTCAGTTTACGTCAAAACAAGATACTCAGTTGGGTTCATGAGCTCCACAGGGATGTGGATTTGTGAAACTGATCAAAATCACAACCCTGAAAAATGAGCAGTGTAAAAAACAAACCCACAATCTCAGCTTGGTTTATGGGGGAAAAGATCAGCAGGTACCCTCTATCCTGGGACTCTGGACCCAAAGGGAATTGTTCTTCTCAAAAGGTATCCTTAGGACATCAGTCCCTTCGTCTGTAAGATGAGGGAATTGAAGTAAACAGTCTCAAAAGTGCCTTCCAACTCCAAATTTGACAGCTTTCCAAAATGGCAATGCAATTTCAAACTGCCTGTTGGGAGCAGCTTACAGAACATTCCTTAGAAGGAAACAAGGAAAAGATTGGCCCTCTCCACACATAAGTTTTTTATTGCCTAGTCGAGTTCAGTCATATTCTTTCCCACAGTGTGGACTCCTGGAATTCCTTCCCTTTTTCCACTTCTCAGAAACTCACAGATGTTACACACGTCAGGAGAGTCCTGGACTCTCCAGGACTCACTTGTGATTGGAAAAAGCCAAAGAAAGCAGGAACTAGCTCTGTTTCCCCTCAATGCCATTGACCTGTCATGGGATGCCGTCACATAGATCTTTCTCAATTGGAAAGGCAATGACATTGTGTATTCCTCATCCAGTGCTTCTCAAACTATCCAGGGTGAAAGGTCAGTTTTCTGTTGTCTTATTTTAAATTCCCAATCCATCTCACAGTGATATTTTATTAAATATAATAAAAGTAAACGCTGCTTGGATGTCACAGCAATTTCAGATTGTTATAAAAGTTTCTAAATGTTGTCTCTTCATTTCTAAACTTATCTTCCCATTGAGCAGTAACAAATGGTTCATAACAAACAGTTCACAGAATCACCCAGGACTGCAGTCCACACTGAGTACTGTTGCTCTAATTCCCTATTCAATTTTATTTCAGGCATTTACTAGGCAATTTCTATGTCTACATTAGGTGCTATAGGGACTGACGATGATATTTATGTGACTGGCCTAAAACCTCTTTTAGATGCTGAGATAAATGAGAATGAGGCTGGGATATTGCAAAGTGATTGTATTATTAAATAATGCATAGGTTTTAACTTGAAAAGAGGGAAGATAGCACCTGGCTATCCAAGTCAGAGAGTTATTATATCCAAGTCAGAGAGTTATTATATCCAAGTCAGAGAACACGAGGTATGATAGAGAATGAAACCTCATACAATATCATACAGGGTTATTTTTTAAAGTTCTGGACAAATCCCAACCCCTAATCAACACCTTTTTTTTTAATCCCTTGGAGATGGAAGAGAAGCCTATGAAGCAAAAACCTAGGATTCACCCTCAACTCCTCTCATCTACTCACTCTTTCCATATAATCCCATACTATATGTTGATCAACTCTACCACCAGAACAAGTCCTCAATGCATCCACTCCTCTGCACCTCCACCAATAACATCCAAGCCAAGCCACCATCACCCCACACCTGGATTGCTGCAGGGCTACCTGTGAGCTGGTCTCCCTGCTTATTCTCTTGACTGGGGTGAGCTCTCCACCCCACCAAGCAGAGTTGATCTCTTAAAGTATAAAGCACAGTAAATGCTTAAACAATTTAATGGCTCCTCATGGCACTGAGATTAGAACTCAATACACTATCATAGCCAGCAATGTCACAGTCTCCAGAGCCCTCACCTGTCTGACCTCATCTCTAGCAACCTTTGCCTTTCCTCACTGCACTTCAGCCACACAGGCCTTCCTCATGTTCCTCTGAACACCGAACTTGGTCTTTAATCCAGCTATTGACTCAATCAGGAGCACTCTTTCCCCAGGTCATGGCAGGCCCAGCGCCATCTTGCATCCCAGACTCAGTTTACCAGTAACTTCCTTAGTGAGGCTTTCTCTTAGCACCCAAATGCTCGCTCTCACTTCAATCAGATTGATGTTCATTATAGCTTTGATTACTAATATGTATTAAGTCTCAATCACTGATAATTCTCGAGTGCCAGTGGCAAAGCAAGAGCTTTCAATAGGTGTTTATTGTGTGTAAGGAGAACTTCCAGCACTGACCCAGAGTTTGTGCTTATTTTCTGCTTAGCAGTATGAAAAATAACGAATTGACTTCAAAAAAAAAGGTGCATTAAATGAAGCTGAGGATTTTTTTGCTGACTTACTCGGGATTTAATTACATGGAGAATTTTGATGAAAAGAAGGAAAAGTATCGTAGTGCATTATAGTGGTAACGTGTGGGAGTTTTCATTGTTTACATCTCCTGCCAGGGGTTTTATTAATGAGCTAGCTATCTCATATGTGATAATGTATTACAAGTTCCATTTGGTTGTGGGTCAAGATAAAATAGCACAGTGTAATTTCAATGAAAGGATGTTTGCTTGGGGAATGGCAGACTCATTTAACACTTGCTTTTCTTTTTATGCACTTTAGTTGTGCACACCCCAAGTTACACAGACCCAGCCTTCCTACCATCTAGCTTACGGGAAGAGGCAGTTGAGCAAGCTGTTTGGCAATCCAGTTCGACTTCTGAAAAAAACCAGGAACCAAAGTGGCCCCTCAAACGGCCACCTTGCCTGACAGTCTTTGAATAACAGTGGGTCTTTTGACAGCCACCTCGGATGTTCTGAAAAGGGGGCAGGTATTCACCACCTGGTTACTTCTCAGAAGCAGCTCCAGGGGCCAAAGCAGAGGACTGAGCTTAGAGAGGTGGTGTTCCCCTTCAACAGACAACCTTCAAAAGGTGGGTAGCATCTCACGCCCACCTGTGTTAACTGTCAGCTGGCCACAAGAGAGAGTGCAGCGGTGGGAATGCCCCTGTTATCTCCAGCTTTCATCGCCTGTGGTAGAGAGAAGCTGCTCTTGTGGGCTGAAAAGGATGGGTTTCAAGGTTTTCTTGGCCTTTGATGTCAACTCTTCACCGCCACAAGATAAGCATGTTCCATCTGTTGTGCAGCAAGGTGTCTAAAAGGTGAGCGAGACAGACATATACAGGTATTTGTCATTGGCACTACATAATGGAGATGAACCTGCTCTCTCCAAAAGAACATTGAGCTCACCTTCTAGAAAGTATAAAGAAAGGCTATTTACTTCTCTTAGTTATAAAAGGTAAATACTTAATTGAGGCAATGGGTCAAACGAGTGTTTTCTTGGATCACCACTGAGTTCCTTGAGGTATTGCATTGACTTCTTTTCCTTGTGCCAAAATCTGCCTCTCCGTGATGTTATAAAGTATTCCTTTTTCCTGCTCCCACATCTCACCTAAGTTGTTGCTGAACATGTGGTAGACCTCAATTGATACTTTGTATTTTCTTACTACTTTCTATTTTGACCAATGATTGTTTTTAAATGTAATGACTATGCTATTTGGAGAAAATGAACATGTGGGCACACTTTTTGCAAAATTTATTTCATCTCTCATTCTAAACTCTTGTAAAGGCATTGAACGGATTATTTATTTGATATAGAGCATATTCGAGCTTAATTTCAGCACAATGAGAAGTAAGCACTTTGGGTGCCATCTGTGTGAAACTCTTTATGAACCTTGCAAATTGAGGACAATAGCTAAATAAGATATAATAGACTTGTTCAGGAGTCATTATGTCAGTGAAGACATTTTCAGAAAACAAACATTATGACCAGCACTGTACATTGTCCCTGACATATAAGGGACTCACATGTCCTTACTTGTTTTTGAACACAGAAGCATCTTAAGTCCAGCACCCAAACCTTCATCTGCAACTAGCACATATCCTTATTTTTTTTTTATCTTAAATTAAAACCCCTGCTCCTGAGCTCTGTGCACCTGCACATGAGAGACCAGATGTTCGGCTGTTTGAACACAAAACAACAACCAACACAGACCTCTATATGTTACACTTACACTTAGTGGATCAGTAAATGGGGAAAGCAGAAGCAGGTGCTATAGGCAAAGCCCACAGGCCAGAACGATAAAAAGGAATAAACAGTGGAGTTAAGACAAATTCTGTATGTTCTTCCCCTGAGAAAGGTCAGCAAACTCAACTTCAGAAAAACAAAAAGGCAACCCAGACTAATCTGTTGAACTTTTTGACATTCGGAAATAGCTGTCTTCACAGCCAGGCACGGTGGCTCACGCCTGTAATCACAACACTTTGGGAGGCCGAAGCAGGTGGATCACCTGAGGTCAGGAGTTCAAGACCAGCCTGACCAACATGATGAAACCCTGTCTCTACTAAAAATGCAAAAATTAGCCAGGCATGGTGGCAAGCACTTGTAATCTCAGCTACTAGGGAGCTGAGTCAGGAGAATCCCTTGAACCTGGGAGACAGAGGTTGCAGTGAGCGAGATTGTGCCACTGCACTCCAGCCTGGGTGACAGAGCGAGACTCTGTCTAAAAAAAGAAAAAAGAAAATAGCTGGCTTCACTACAAAAAATATATATGTACACACATACTATATATGTAGTTTGTATATATGTATTATATATATATATGTACAAAAACACTGAGTCATCAGAAATCATTGGAGTCAATATGTCAAAAACAGGATGACATTCTAACCAAAAATTTAAAGAAAGGCATAAAATATTTTTCAGGAACTGAAGCCTCTTCAGAAACCAGTTGACTTTCATTTTCCAAGGCTACATCCTCTATAAGTGCAAGACACCAACCCTCTTAAACCCAAAGGACTTAAGAAACCATTTTTCCAAAGACATCTGATACAGTGATTTTTTTTTAATGCCTCAATCTGTATATGATTCAAATGGTTTCAAGGCTCTCCCATCCTTGGGCAGGGAGTCGCCTGGAGGAGAGAAGAAAACAAGAATAATTAGTGGCTTATTTCTACCTGGTTGTTAAACACCCTAATTATTTCAGGCATCATTACCACCACTGCTCATAAGCCATCCTTTGAAAATACTTTTCAATCTAAATGAAAATTGATGTGAATTTCTTTTTGAGAATATAGCCAATATTAACACAATTTGGAGAGCTATTGGATTTACTTTTTCAGTCTTAAGAGGGATGTCAATATTCTATGTGCACATGATGGAGGTAAAAATCTACTATCATCTGAACTGGAACCAACCAAAAAATTTCTTCAGAAAGACTATACAATTTTGCAGACATAAAAACACTATAATTACATATCATGTACCATAACCTTCATTACCAACTTGACATTATTCTGACACTAAAATGTCTTCCTGTATTCCTCATGCAAAATGTACTTACACTAGAATTATATTTTTGGGTCTTTTCTTTTCCACTTTTGTACTAGTTAGAATAACTTTTTCTGATTGTTATCTCTATAGAACAACATTCTGGTGCAGCCTGTGCAGACATTTTTCATTAGTTTCTTTACTGTAAATTCAATGGATTAATAAATCATGACATTAATTATCTGTTTCTATAACAAAATGTTAACAAAGAAACCAGACACCAGATAAATATTAGTTGAAAGAATATAAATTTTAATGTGATCCATTTCTGCAGTACTCAACCTGGGTTTTCTAAGTAAATGAAGTCAGAGATGAAAACCACAATGTGCAAGACCCAGAGCTTACTAAGGGGCAAGAGTGAATGAGATTTCGCCTTTGCCCTTGAGGTTGAGAGAAAACATGTACACAAATTACTGCAATACAAAGTGGAATGTGATGAGTGCCAAGAGTGTTACAAAATCATACCAAGGCTCTGCAGAGGATGAAACGACATCTGGTTGGGAGAATCTGAAAGGTTCATGAAGGAAATGACCCCTGGGATGCATCTTAAAGGATGAGCAGAAATTCCCTGGGCAGAAATGAGGGGTGACCATCCAGAAAGAGAGAACAATAAGAAGAAAGGCATTAGGTGGAAGGAAACACTCAGGAGCCACGTGTAGTCAGGTTTGTTGGTATCTTGCGGTGCATGAGAATGAGTCCTTGAATGCTAAATTGATACTTTTTAATAATTCAATAGAGAATAAGCAGCTAGTGGCAGTTTTTTTCTAAAAAAAAAAAAAAAAAAAAGGATAGCTACACAAAGATTCATATAGAACATGCTAGAATTTAGAGAATAGAGGCATTTAGAGACTAATTAGAAAATAAGAAGGCTTCCAAAGGAGATAAGTAAAACCAGGCTGGGCGCAGTGGCTCACGCCTGTAATCCCAGCACTTGGGAGGCCAAGGCAGGCAGATCACGATGTAGGAGTTCGAAACCATCCTGACCAACATGATGAAATCCCGTCTCTACTAAAAATACAAAAATTAGCCAGGTGTGGTGGCATGCACCTGTAATCCCAGCTACTCAGGAGGCTGAAGAAACGCTTGAACCTGGGAGACAGAGGCTGCAGTGAGCCGAGGTCGTGCCACTGCACTCCAGCCTGGGCAACAGAGCAAGACTCCATCCCTGCCGCCCCTCCCCCCCACAAAAAAAAAACACTAGAATTGAGAGAACAGAGGCATTCAGAAACTAATTAGAAAATAAGAGGGCTTCCAAAAAAGGTAAGTAAAAATAAAGGCCTGAATCATGGCAGGCGGAATACAAAGGAGAGATTGAAATCAAAAGGTTATTTTTGCCCCTGCAAAATGGCTCTGGCCACCAATGTGGTGCTATAAACAGGATGGAGGAATATCTGGGTGAGAAAGAGGTGCTGCTTTAGAGTACAATGTTCCGAACATATGAGTGACTTGTGCATGCACAAGGGAGCCCGCTCCAGAGAAGACCCAACACACTCATGCATTTCTTCCCTTTCTCAGTGTCAGAGATCCTAGAACTTACCTAACTACAACTGGGTCATACCTGAGGCTTTCTCCAGCATGATAAGAATACCCAAGACCCTCTTTCAATGCACCCAGTCTCTATTGCTCATTTATTCAGCATCGTAAACTCATGTGCTTTCCATCAATATGCTCAACATTATAAAGGATAAAGCACTGTGTTCATCTCCATGTTCTGATAGTCTAGTCCTGATGCAACTCTGGCAGAGAAGGATGTGTCTGCTTGGTGTTTACCTCTTTTAAAAAAAGGAAATGACTTTTTCTGCAAAGTTAAAATAAGAAGAAATTTAACAAAGAAAATATTACACACATTGCAATAAAAATACACAAGATAAAGTTGAGGCAATCTCAGAAAATAGAGCAAGGAAATCAAAATAGGAAAACATTACAGTAGCAACATAAGAAGTTCAACATCTAAAAAGTGGACATTCTGGAAAGATAATAAAGAGGAAGTGGAAGGAAGAAAAAATTTCAAGAAAATTTCCCAAAACTGAAAGATCTAAATTTCCAGGCTAAGAGGCTACTGAGTACTTTGCACAAAGGATGAAAATAGACCTATGTCAACACATATCACCATAATCAGAATACGGAGAATATAAAATTGAGATCATATAAAATTCCAAAGAGAAAAAGCCAAAAAGCCCTGTGCAATCTGGCCCTGCACACCCCTCTAGGTTCACCTCTTCTCAATCACCTCCTCCTAAGGCCAGTTCCCTTTCCACCCATATTCCCTCAAGTATAAGTCAAAATCACATATCTCTTCTGTTTAAAACCCTCTCATGGCTTACACTGCACTCAGAATACATAAAATACAAAGAAAACAGGGGAATTAGGCTTTAAATCTGCCTCTAAAGTTTGATAACTCTTACGAGCATTAACATTCTTGATGAATGGATAAAGGATTCTGTTTCACAGACAGCTACAAAAATGAAATTGTTCTTCCTACCTACTTCATTTTCCCTTTCTAGTTCTCCTTTGGTCCTAAGTCCACATGTTTTAGTGCACAATGTTGGCAATATTGAAATGGCTCCATTGTCTGGGGAATATACCCTGGCTCTTGGTCTCAGTTGAGAAAAAATTTAGGACACATGAGGAGTGGGTTCAGGAGCAGAAAGTTTAATAGAAAAAGAAAAGAGAGAGAAAATGCTTCCTCATGTTGAGAAAGCAGGTTGAAGAGGGTCTCTTTTGTGGCAGAATGCAATCGGTTTTGTACAGAGGGCTGAAGAGGAAGTGACTGATTTACATAGGCCTCAGGGGATTGGGTTGACCAGGTGTGCCATTTACTTAGCTTAGGAAAAGACTGGCCCACCCACCCTAGTCTTTTATTATGCAAATGCGGTCTGGTGGCAGCCACGATGGTTGTACATATGGTTTTATCTGGAGGCTGCTATGACACCTGGCACATGTGGTGACAGAGAAAAGAGGGTGGGAGATGCCATATTGGGTGGACCTGGCTTTTAGCCATAGGCATTGGCATATCAATGCTCGCAGGTCTGATTTTTCAAGCCACTTTTTGTTAGAAAAGAAATGTTTTAGGGGTTGCTTTTTATTAAAGGAAAATTCCAAGAACGTTCACCCTGTCTAGCTGCCTAAAAATAATTTCTTTTTTTTTAATTTTATTTTTATTATACTTTAAGTTCTAGGGTACATGTGCACAACGTGCAGCTTTGTCACATATGTATACATGTGCCATGTTGCTGTGCTGTACCCATTAACTCGTCATTTACATTAAATATTTCTCCTAATGCTAGCCTTCCCCCTGCCCGCTACCCCATGACAGGCCCCGGTGTGTGATGTTCCCCACCCTGTGTCCAAGTGTTCTCATTGTTCAATTCCCACCTATGAGTGAGAACACGTGGTGTTTGGTTTTCTGTCCTTGCAATAGCTTGCTCAGAATAATGGTTTCCAGCTTCATCCACGTCCCTACAAAGGACATGAACTCATCCTTTCTTAAGGCTGCATAGTATTCCATGGTGTATATGTGCCACATTTTCTTAATCCAGTCTGTCACTGATGGAAATTTGGGTTGATTCCAAGTCTTTGCTATTGTGAACAGTGCTGCAGTAAACACACATGTGAATGTGTCTTTATAGCAGCATGATTTATAATCCTTTGGGTATATACCCAGTAATGGGATGGCTGGTTCGAATGGTATTTATAGTTCTAGATCCTTGAGGCATCACCACACGGTCTTCCACAATGGTTGAACTAGATTATAGTCCCACCAATAGTGTAAAATTTCCTATTTCTCCATGTCCTCTCTGGGCACCTGTTGTTTTCTGACTTTCTACTGATCACCATTCTAACTGGTGTGAGATGGTATCTCATTGTGGTTTGATTTGCAGTTCTCTGATGGTGAGTGATGATGAGCATTTTTTCTTCTGTCTGTTGGCTGCATAAATGTCTTCTGTTGAGGAGTGTCTGTTCACATCCTTTGCCCACTTTTTGATGGGGTTGTTTTATTTTTTTCTTGTAAATGTGTTTAAGTTCTTCGCAGATTCTGGATATTAGCCTTTTGTCAGATGGGTAGATTGTAAAAATTTTCTCCCATTCTGTAGGTTGCCCGTTCACTCTGATGGCAGTTTCTTTTGCTGTGCAGAAGCTCTTTAGTTTAATTAGATCCCATTTGTCAATTTTGGCTTTTGCTGCTGTTGCTTTTGGTGTTTTAGGCATGAAGCCCTTGCCCATGCCTATATCCTGAATAATATTGCCTAAGTTTTCTTCTAGGGTTTTTATGGTTTTAGGTCTAACATTTAAGTCTTTAATCCATCTTGAATTAATTTTTGTATAAGGTGTAAGGAAGGGATCTAGTTTCAGCTTTCTACATATGACTAGCCAGTTTTCCCAGCACTATTTATTAAATAGGGAATCCTTTCCCCATTTCTTGTTTTTGTCAGGTTTGTCAAAAACCTGGTTGTAAATGTGTGGTATCATTTCTGAGGGCTCTGTTCTGTTCCATTGGTCTATATCTCTATTTTCGTACCAGTATCATGCTGTTTTGGTCACTGTAGCCTTGTAGTATAGTTTGAAGTCAGGTAGCATGATGCCTCCAGCTTTGTTCTTTTGGCTAAGGATTGTCTTGGCAATGCAGGCTGTTTTTCGGTTCTGTATGAACTTTAAAGTAGTTTTTTCCAATTCTGTGAAGAAAGTCATTGGTAGCTTGATGGGGATGGCATTGAATCTATAAACTACCTTGGGCAGTATGGCCATTTTCACGATATTGATTTTTCCTATCCATGTGCATGGAACGTTCTTCCATTTGTTTGTGTCCTCTTTTATTTTGTTGAGCAGTGGTTTGTAGTTCTCCTTGAAGAAGTCCTTCACATCCCTTGTAAGTTGGATTCCTAGGTATTTTATTCTCTTTGAAGCAATTGTGAATGGGAGTTCATTCATGATTTGGCTCTCTGTTTGTCTGTTATTGGTGTATAAGAATGCTTGTAATTTTGCACATTGATTTTGTATCCTGAAACTTTGCTGAAGTTGCTTATCAGCTTAAAGAGATTTTGAGCTGAGATGATGGGGTTTTCTAAATATACAATCATATCATCTGCAAACAGGGACAATTTGATTTCCTCAATTCCTAATTGAATACCCTTTATTTCTTTCTCTTGCCTGATTGCCCTGGCCAGAACTTCCAACACTATGTTGAAGAGGAGTGGTGAGACAGGGCATCCCTGTCTTGTGCCAGTGGTCAATGGGTGTGCTTCCAGTTTTTGCCCATTTAGTATGATACTGGCTGTGGGTTTGTCATAAATAGCTCATTATTTTGAGATATGTCCCATCAATACCTAGTTTATTGAGAGTTTTTAGCATGAAGGGCTGTTGAATTTTGTCAAAGGCCTTTTCTGCATCTATTGAGACAATCATGTGGTTTTTGTGTTTCGTTCTGTTTATATGCTGGATTACATTTACTGATTTGCGTATGTTGAACCAGCCTTGCATCCCAGGGATGAAGCCAAGTTGATCATGGTGAATAAGCTTTTTTTTTTTTTTTTTTTGAGACTGAGTCTTGCACTGTCGCCCAGGCTGGAGTGCAGTGGCCAGATCTCAGCTCACTGTAAGCTCTGCCTCCCGGGTTCACAGCATTCTCCTGCCTCAGCCTCCCGAGTAGCTGGGACTACAGGCGCCCACCACCACACCCAGCTAATTTTTTGTATTTTTTAGTAGAGACGGGTTTCACCTTGTTAGCCAGGATGGTCTTGATCTCCTGACCTCGTGATCTGCCCATCTCGGCCTCCCAAAGGTGAATAAGCTTTTTGATGTGCTGCTGGATTCGGTTTGCCAGTATTTTATTGAGGATTTTTGCATCGATATTCATCAGGGATATTGATCTAAGATTCTCTTTATTGCTGTGTCTCTGCCAGGCTTTGGTATCAGGATGATGTTTGCCTCATAAAATGAGTTAGGAAGGATTCCCTCTTTTTCTATTGATTGGAATAGTTTCAGAAGGAATGGTACCTCTGGTAGAATTCAGCTGTGAATCCGTCTGGTCCTGGACTTTTTTTGGTTGGTAGGCTATTAATTATTGCCTGAATTTTAGAGCCTGTTATTGGTCTATTCAGAGATTCAACTTCTTCCTGGTTTAGTCTTGGGAGGGTGTATGTGTCCAGGAATTTATCCATTTCTTCTAGATTTTAGAGTTTATTTGCATAGAGGTGTTTATAGTAGTCTCTGATGGTAGTTTATATTTCTCTGGGATCTGTGGTGATATCCCCTTTATCATTTTTTATTGCATCTATTTGATTCTTCTCTCTTTTCTTCTTTATTAGTCTTGCTAGGGGTCTATCAATTTTGTGGATCTTTTCAATAAATCAGCTCCTGGATTCATTGATTTTTGAAGGGTTTTTGTGTCTCTATCTCCTTCAGTTCTGCTCTGATCTTAGTTATTTCTTGCCTTCTGCTAGCTTTTGAATGTGTTTGCTCTTGCTTCTCTAGTTCTTTTAATTGTGATGTTAGGGTGTCAATTTTAGATCTTTCCTGCTTTCCTTTGTGGGCATTTAGTGGAAAATGGAATCAAGTTGGAAACCACTCGGCAGGATATTATCCAGAAGAACTTCCCCAACCTAGCAAGGCAGGCTAACATTCAAATTTTGGAAATACAGAGAATGCCACAAAGATACTCCTTGAGAAGAGCAACTTCAAGACATGTAATGGTCAGATAAACCAAAGTTGAAATGAAGGAAAAAATGTTAAGGGCAGCCAGAAAGGTCAGGTTACACACAAAGGGAAGCCCATCAGACTAACAGCAGATCTCTCGGCAGAAACTCTATAAGCAAGAAGAGAGTGGGAGCCAATATTCAACATTCTTAAAGAAAAGAAATTTCAACCCAGAATTTCATATCCAGCCAAACTAAGTTTCATAAGAGAAGGAGAAATTAAATCCTTTACAGACAAGGAAATGCTTAGAGATTTTGTCACCACCAGGCCTGCCTTACAAGAGATCCTGAAGGAAGTACTAAACATGGAAAGGAACAACCAGTACCAGCCATTGCAAAAACATGCCAAAATGTAAAGACCATCGATGCTAGGAAGAAACTGCATCAACTAATGAGCAAAATCACCAGCTAATAATGACAGGATTAAGTTCACACATAACAATATTAACCTTAAATGTAAATGGACTAAATGCCCCAATTAAAAGACACAGACTGGCAAAATGGATAAAGAGTCAAGACCCATCAGTGTGCTGTATTCAGGAGACCCATCTCATATGCAGAGACACATACAGGCTCAAAATAAAGGGAGGGAGGAAGATCTACCAAGCAAATGGAAAAAAAAAAAGGCAGGGGTTGCAATCCTAGTCTCTGATAAAACAGACTTTAAACAACAAAGATCAATAAAGACAAAGAAGGCCATTACATAATGGTAAAGGCATCAATTCAACAAGAAGAGCTAACTATCCTAAATATATATGCACCCAATACAGGAGCACCCAGATTCATAAAGCAAGTCCTTAGAGACTTACAAAGGGACTTAAATTCCCATACAATAATAATGGGAGACTTTAACACTCCACTGTCAACATTAGATGGATAAATGAGAAAGTTAACAAGGATATCCAGGAATTGAACTCAACTCTGCACCAAGCAAACCTAATAGACATCTACTCTCCACCCCAAATCAACAGAATATACATTCTTCTCGGCACTGCATCACACTTATTCCAAAATTGACCACATAGTTGGAAGTAAAGCACTCCTCAGCAAATGTAAAAGAACAGAAATTATAACAGTGCAATCAAACTAGAACTCAGGACTAAGAAACTCAATCAAAACTGCTCAATTACATAGAAACTGAACAACCTGCTCCTGAATGACTACTGGGTACATAACGAAATGAAGGCAGAAATAAAGATGTTCTTTGAAATCAATGAGAACAAAGATACAACATACCAGAATCTCTGGGACACATTTAAAGCAGTGTGTAGAGGGAAATTATAGCACTAAATGCCCACAAGAGAAAGCAGGAAAGATCTAAAATTGACACCCTGACATCACAATTAAAAGAACTAGAAAAGCAAGAGCAAACACATTCAAAAGCTAGCAGAAAGCAAGAAATAACTAAGATCAGAGCAGAACTGAAGGAGAGAGAGACACAAAAAGACTTTCAAGAAATCAATGAATCCAGGAGCTGATTTTTGAAAAGATCAACAAAATTGATAGACCACTAGCAAGACTAATACAGAAGAAAAGAGAGAAGAATCAAATAGATGCAATAAAAAATGATAAAAGGGATATCACCACTAACCTCACAGAAATACAAACTATCATCAGAGGCTAATATAAACACCTCTATGAAAATAAACTAGAAAACCTAGAAGAAATGGATAAATTCCTGGACACATACACTCTCCCAAGACTAAACCAGGAAGAAGTGAAATCCCGGAATACACCAATAGCAGGCTTTGAAATTGAGGCAATAATTAATAGCCTACCAACCAAAAGAAGTCCAGGACCAGACAGATTCACAGCCAAATTCTACCAGAAGTACAAAGAGGAGCTGGTACCATTCCTTCTGAAACTATTCCAATCAATAGAAAAAGAGGGAATCCTCCCTAACTCATTTTGTGAGGCCAGAATCATCCCGATACCAAAGCCTGGCAAAGACACAAGAAAAAAAGAAAATTTTAGACCAATATCCCTGATAAACATCAATGCAAAAATCCTCAATAAAATACTGGCAAACTGAAACCAGCAGCACATCAAAAAGTTTATCCACCATGATCAAGTGGGCTTTATCCCTGGGATGCAAGACTGGTTCAACATACGCAAACTAATAAATGTAATCCACCATATAAACAGAACCAAAGACAAAAACCACATGGTTATCTCAATAGATGTAGAAAAGGCCTTTGACAAAATTCAACAGCCCTTCATACTAAAAGCTCTCAATAAATTTGGTATTGATGGAATGTATCTCAAAATAATAAGAGCTATTTATGAAAACCCACAGCCAATATCATACTGAATGGGCAAAAACTGGAAGCACACCCATTGAAAACCGGCACAAGACAGGGATGCCTTGTCTCACCACTCCTGTTCAACAGTGTTGGAAGTTCTGGCCAGGGCAATCAGGCAGGAGAAAGAAATAAAGGGTATTCAATTACGAAAAGAGGAGGTCAAATTGTCCCTGTTTGCAGATGACATGATTGTATATTTAGAAAACCCCATCGTCTCAGCCCAAAATCTCCTTAAGCTGATAAGCAACTTCAGCAAAGTCTCAGGATACAAAATCAATGTGCAAAAATCACAAGCATTCTTATACACCAATAACAGACAAACAGAGAGCCAAATCATGAATGAACTCCCATTCACAATTGTTTCAAAGAGAATAAAATACCTAGGAATCCAGCTTACAAGGGATATGAAGGACGTTTTCAAGGAGAACTACAAACCATTGCTCAGTGAAATAGAAGGGGACACAAACAAATGGAAGAAGATTCCGTGCTCATGGATAGGAAGAATCAATGTTGTGAAAATGGTCATACTGCCCAAGGTAATTTATAGATCCTATGCCATCCATTAAGCTACCAATAACTTTCTTCACAGAATTGGAAAAAACTGCTTTAAAGTTCTTATGGAACCAAAAAAGACTCCGCATTGCCAAGACAATCCTAAGCCAAAAGAACAAAGCTGGAGGCATCACGCTACCTGACTTCAAGCTATACTACAAAGCTACAGTGACCAAAACAGCATGGTACTGGTACCAAAACAGAGATATAGACCAATGGAACAGAACAGAGCCCTCAGAAATAATACCACACATATACAGCCATCTGATCTTTGACAAACCTGACAAAAACAAGAAATGGGGAAAGGATTCACTATTTAATAATGGTGCTGGGAAAATTGGCTAGCCATAAGTAGAAAGCTGAAACTGGATCCTGTCTTTACTCCTTATACGAAAATTAATTTGAGATGGATTAGGGACCTAAATGTTAGACCTAAAAGCATAAAAACCCTAGAAGAAATCCTAGGCAATATCATTCAAGACATAGGCATGGGCAAGGATTTCATGCCTAAAACACCAAAAGCAACAGCAACAAAAGCCAAAATTGACAAATGGGATCTAATTAAACTAAAGAGCTTCTGCACAGCAAAAGAAACTAACATCAGAGTGAACAGGTAACCTACAGAATGGGAGAAAATTTGTACAATCTACTTATCTGACAAAGGGCTAATATCCAGAACCTACAAATAACTCAAACAAATGTACAAGAAAAAAACAAACAACCCCATCAAAAAGTGGGCAAAGGATATGAGCAGACACTTCTCAAAAGAAAATATTTATACAGCCAACAGACACATGAAAAAATACTCATCACTCGCCATCAAAGAAATGCAAATCAAAGTCACAATGAGATACCATCTCACACCAGTTAGAATGGCAATCATTAAAAATTCAGGAAGCAACAAGTGCTGGAGAGGATGTGGAGAAATAGGAACACTTTTACACTGTTGGTGGGACTGTAAAATAGTTCAACCATTGTGGAAAACAGTGTGGTGAATCCTCAAGGATCTAGAACTAGAAATATCATTTGATCCAGCCATTCCATTACTGAGTATATATCCAAAGGATTAAAAATCATGCTTCTATAAAGACACATGCACAGGTATGTTTATTGTGGCACTATTCACAATAGCAAAGACTTGGAATCAACCCAAATGTTCATCAGTGGCAGACTGGATTAAGAAAATGTGGCATATATACACCATGGAATATTATGCAGCCATAAAAAAGGATGAGTTCATGTCCTTTGTAGGGACATGGATAAAGCTGGAAACCTATCATTCTCAGCAAACTATCGCAAGAACAGAAAACCAAACACCGCATGTTCTCACTCATAGGTGGGAACTGAACAATGAGATCCCTTGGACACAGGAAGGGGAACATTACACACAGGGGCCTATTGTGGGGAGCAGGGAGTGGGGGAGGGATAGCATTAGGAGATATACCTAATTAAATGATGAGTTAATGGGTGCAGCACACCAACATGGCATATGTATGCATATGTAACAAACCGCACGTTGTGCACATGTACCCTAGAACTCAAAGTATAGTTAAAAACGAAAAAAATAAAGTTTACATATGACCTTCCCATGCCACATTTTGGATGAATATAATTTATGCTGATTAAATGTTATGTAACTGATCCTTAGGGTGATTGTGATGGCACAACATTCATTTTCCCAAGTGAAAAAAAAAGAAAGAAAGAAAAAAAAAGAAATACCATGCGCTCACCAGAGAAATGGAAGAGAGATGCTTATTGAGTTACTGCCTGCCACGTTTGCCCATCTTTTCTAACAGACCTGTTTCCCTGAGCTGTAAAAATTTCCACACATCACATACACAGAGAACAGTCGTAGCAACCGTGGATAGAAAAGAAAGGAAAATTTAGCAACAGGATAGCTGGAAGAGAGCTGTGAGATTAAAGGACGGATTTGAGATTCCCTCCATACTCACCACTCCAATGGGTCTATCTTCTGTTCTGATCCAGATCCTGGGCGAGAACCCAAAATGAAATGACTTCATTGTCTGGGGTATATATCCTGGCTCTTGGTCCCGGTCAAGAAAGAATTCAGGACACAGACACATGTGAGGATTGGGCTCAGGAGCGGAAAGTTTAATAGAAGAAGAAAAGAGAGAGAAAATGCTTCCTCGTGTTGAGAAAGCAGGTGGAAGAGAGCCTCATTTGTGGCGGAACAATTGGTTTGTACAGAAGGTTGAGGGGGCGGTGGCTGATTTACATAGCCCTCAGGGGATTGGGTTGACCAGGTGTGCCATTTACATAGTCCCTGAAAAGACTGGCCCTCCCACCCTAGTCTTTTGTTATGCAAATGCAGTCTCCTTCTGTTGGCGGCCATGATGCTAGTACACATGGTTTTATCTGGAGGCTGCCATGACAGCTGGCACACATGATGACAAGGAAAAGAGGGCAGGAGATGCCGTATTGGGTGGACCTGCTGGCATGTCAATGCTTGTAGGTCTGGGTTTTCAAGCCACTTTTTGCTAGAAAAGAAATATTTTGGGAGTAGCTTTTTATTAAAAAAAAAATTCCACTGAGAACTTTCACCCTTTCTAGCTGCCTAAAAATAATTGATTACTGATATTAATACAGTATTACATCACATGAATTGCTCCTGAATAGGATTTTCAATTTAGGACGTCATAACAATGTTTCAAAAGAGCAATTGAGGAGTGGGTAAAGTTCCCATGAGAACCATGCTTCTTGGAAGTTGATGGTAAGTGAACACAGTAACATGTGAAATAATGTGACAGAGACAACCTTACTGAGAATTTTCTCAATTCTCTATGGGATTCTGATGAATAAAAGAAAGAAACTTGTTGAACATGGAACGGTTCTGTACAACAGGCCATGCTTTCCAAATTTGCATTGGTCATCAGATTTCATCAGTCTAGGAAGTGAAAAGCTTGTGTATGCCTTGAATACAAAAAGTGCTCAATATACATCCAACCAAATTGAATTGATGAAATGGACCTCCAAATTCTTCAGGCTACTAAGCTTATATTTTTAGGTTTGATTCATTTAGTAAATATTTATTGAACCCCTACTTTACTGCAGGATCTTTTCAGGGGTTGGGTCAGCTGCAATGTAAAGGCAGACTGGGTTCATGCCTTCTTGTAGCTCTTGTTCTAAAGGGAGAGTCGAATAATAAACAAAACAAGGGTGCACAGTGATAGGGATGGAGGCTTGTGGGAAAAAGATTAAACAGGGCTGTCAGAGAGAGACTCTGGGAAGATATATTTCACCTGCGGTCTGAATAATAACAAGGATCCAGTCAAATGAAGACCAGGGAAGACCAATCAGAAGGAAAAACAAGAGTGAAAGCCCTAAGGTGGAAAGAAGGCAGAGTGTTTGAAAAACAAAAAAAATACAAACTGGCCAGAACACAGTAAAAACTGAGGAAGATGGTGCTAGATGAGATTGGAGAGTCACGTAAGGGCTATATGACATAAAGCTGGGTAAGCCATGGTGAGGAGCATGGAATGCTTTTTGCATATGGAGCAATATTTTTCTAGAAAATTCTCAGTAAGGTTGTCTCTGTCACATTATTTCACATGTTACTGTGTTCACTTACCATCAACTTCCAAGAAGCAAGCAAATGAAATGAAAATGTGTTTTTCCTTAACTTTTTCGTATGTTTATTCAACCACAGTAACTTAACACATAGGGAAAAGTTCTTTTTTAAAAGAACTTTTAAAGAAAGAGGATACTGTTCAGGAGCACTACCTCACACCTGTAATCCCAGTGCTTTGGGGGGCCAAGGTGGGAGGATCACTTGAGCCTAGGGGTTCAAGACCAGTCTGGGCAACATAGTGAGACCCTGTCTCCACAAAAAAATTAAAAATTAGCTCGATATGGTGGCATGCACCTGTGTTACCACCTACTCAGGAGCCTGAAGTGGGAGGATCGCTTGAGGCCAGAAGTTCGAGGCTGCAGTGAGTTATAATCATGCCACTGCACTCTAGTCTGGGTGACAGAGGGAGATTTGTGTCTAAATAAATAAATAAACAAAATGAGAATATAGTTGTATGTGTTTGGAGGAAAATAAAAGAGAATTATTGACAAAGGAAATTGAGGAAATTCAATATTGGAGCAGAATTTTTCTTCTTCTTCTTATGCTATGCCACACAAGATGGATCCTGAAAGTAGAAAGATCACTCAGTGTGTCACCATGCTGAACAAGCCAGGACTGGTGCTATAGGCTTGAAGTGATATTTTCCACTTCTATTTAGTTCGTGTTGCAATGGTCACATTATTTAAAGGTACTTTTAAAATTTTTGTGTTCTTCCCTCCCATTTTGGTGTATACACCCAGATGCTTCTCCTTATCTTCTACTCTTTATTAATCTTATTTTCGTTGCCACAACCTAATCCATGTAAGCATTTTCCATCCTTACAAGTACAGGATTACTTGGTTAGGGTTTGCCAACGAGTGTAAAACATACCATTTCCATCAATTTAAGGGACTGCTAAGACTGAAAGGCGGTCATGAAGAAGTATTTGCTAGTTAGGGACAGGGTAATGGTACAATGGAGACAAAACAATTTCATTCAAATGCTTTAAGGGACTCATTTTCCACTGTCACTTTTGCCATAATACACAATTTCCCCTCAAATAATTCAGGGATCAAAAATTGTCAAGAGGAATGAAGCCAAGACATAATATACCAACCCTACAGATAGAAATGTTCCACCTGCCATCTTCTCTGCCTAGTTAAGTAATTAACTACTTCACTGAAATGTAGTTCTTTGTAAACACTTAAAAAGGTGGTTTTGTTTCTTCTATTATAAAACTATTTAAGTCCATAAAATGGAGATGTTGTAAAAAATGATGAAGTCTTGGCCAGGTGCAGTGGTTCACACTTGTAATCCCAGCACTTTGGGAGGCCAAAACAGGAGGATCACTTGAGGCCAGGAGTTAGAGACCAGTCTGGGAAACATAGGGAGACCCTGTCTCTATGGAAAAAAAAAAACAGTTTTAAAAATTTCCAGACATGGTGGCTCACACCTGTAGTCCTAGCTATTCAGCAGGCTGAGGTGGGAAGATTGCTTGAGGTCAGGAGTTCAAGGCTGCTATGATTGTGCCACTGAACAACAGCCTGAGTGACAGAACTTTTGTCTCTTAAAAAAAAATAAAGTCTTTTTTATTGAAACTACCAAAATGCTATATATAGAGAACCAAAAGAGTATCCAATCCTGTGAACAATTATATAACAAGGTTATCTCAAGTCAAAGAGGACACAGATTGCACACTAAGATCTTGTCTTAACCTCACAATTCCTCTCTCATTTCCACATTGCACTAGTCAAAAATCCTTGCTACTTCTGCTCCCAGATCTCATCAAATCTATGCCCTCCACTTTTACCCACACAAACTATCCTTTGAACTTGTCTCCCTATTGACCTATATTCATTTTACCTCTCACATTCACGCTGAAGTTATCTTTCTGAAATATGTTTGATTGTGTTATTCCTCTCATGAAAACATTAAATAGCTCCATATCAACTAGAGAATAAAGTCTACAGTACACAAGGCCTGCAGAATCTGGCTCCAATCTACATTTCTAACTTCCTTTCCTGCAGTTATCCTGTTTATCCCATAAACTAGAAAACTATGGTTTTACTTTAACCAAGCAATAGTTTGTCACACTCCATTACACCTCTGTGCACTATTCCCTTGGACTGGAATGCTTTTCCCCCTCTACTGCCTCAAAAAATCCTACTAATTCTTTACAGCCAAGCTTAAACATCAGCTTCTCTGTAAGGAGTCCCTAGTTCTCCAAAACATAATTTTAAAACTCCAATATGCTTTGTCCCAGTAGCTCTTGGTATACACCAGTCTCACAACAAAGATTACCCTCAACTATGGTGTTGTCAAATACAAATATGCATGCCACATGTGTAATTCAGATTTCCTAGTGGTCTCATGATAAAGGAAAAAAGAAATTGGTGAATTTTAATAATATATTTTATTTAACTATTTAATCAAAAATAGTACCATTTCAACATATAGTAATACAAAAAATATAACAAGAAATTCACAATTTTTTCACTACTAATTCTTTGAAATCCAACACATATTTTGTACTTGCAGCATATTTTAAATTCAGACACTAAGCTGTGATAGTTAATACTGAGTGTCAACTTGATTGAAGGATGCAAAGTATCGTTCCTGGGTGTGTCCGTGAGGGTGTTGCCAAAGGAGATTAACATTTGAGTCAGTGAACTGGGAGAGACAGACCCACCCTTAATCTAGATGGGCACCATCTAATCAGCTGCCAGCGTGGCTAGAATAAAGCAGGCAGGAGATGGAAGAGCAGACTTGCTGAGTCATCTGGCCTTCATCTTTCTCCTGTGCTGGGTGCTTCCTGCCCTCAAACACCGGACTCCAAGTTCTTCTGCTTTTGGACTCTTGGACTTACACTAGTGATTTGCCAGGGGCTTTCAGGCCTTCGGCCACAGACTGAAGGGTGTACTGCCAGCTTCCCTACTTTTGAGGTATCGGGACTCTGACTGGCTTCCTTGCTCCTCAGCTTGCAGATGGCCTATTGTGGGACTTCACCTTGTGATCCTATGAGTCAATTCTCCTAATAAGCTTCTATATTTATATATATATATATGTACATCTTATTAGTTCTGTCCCTCTAGAGGACCCTAATACACTAAGCTGTTTTCCAAAATAAGTGATCTGCATTTACATTTCATAAAATTTATAATTGAAAAAGTAGATTCACATACCCAAATTGTTCTAAATGTACTTGAAAGTTTTCTAATAACTGAATCAAATATCATTTATTCTGAATTAAAATAAAAATTAAATAGCTGAAAATCAGTTTCTCAGTCATAATATTGCAAGTACTCTAGTTACTAAAATGCCGCTAGTGGCTATTACATTGAACAACATAGCTCTATTATAACTATTTGTGTACACATCTCTCTTCCCTACTTAATTGGACCATGTCTAACTTGCCTGTATCCTCCCCACTGCCTAAAGCTTGAACACACAAATGGAGCTTTATGAAAGCTTGTTGAATAAGTAAAAATAAATGTGGAAGTCACTTGACCCTAGGGCAACATGAAATCAAGAGCATTCTTTTGTAAATAACATAAATGGCATTTTTATGAATACTTACACACATTCACACACACACACACACATAAGCACAAGTACATGCATACAAGCACAGGCCTGCAGCATTATTCACAATAGCCAAGATATGGAAACAACCTAAATGTTCATTGATGGATGGATAAAGAAAATGTAGTATATACATAAAATGGAATACTACTCAGCCTAAAAAAGGAAATCCTGCTATATGCGACAACATGGGCAAACCTGAAGGGCATTATGCTAAGTGAAATAAGCCAATCACAGAAGGACGAATGCTCCATGTCCACTTACATGAGTGTAAGTCAAACTCATAGAAGCAGAAAGGAGGACGGAGGTTGCCATGGTTTAGGGGAAGGGGGAAATGGAGAGTTGCTGTTCAGTGGGTATAGTTTCAATTATACATGAATACATTCCAGAGATCTGCTGTACAATACTGTGCATATAGGTAACAAGATTATATTGTACACTTAAACATTTAAGAGAGTAGAGCTCATGTTAAATGTTCTTACCACAAAAAAAAAAAAAAAAAAAGAAAGAAAAGAAAAGAAAAAGAAAACTAATAGTGAAAAACAAAACAAAAAAAATGACTCTGGTGTGGGATACTGATAGCAAAGGAGTCTACGTCAGGGAGACGCAGTGAATGTATGAAAACAGTGCTGTCCTCCTCAATTTTTCTGTGAACATAAAACTGCTCTGAAAAACAAAGTGTACTTAAAGAAGAAAAGAAAATCAGTTAAGTTTAAGTACATTCAATTTGTTACTAATTCCTACAATAATAAAAATTACTTGAAACATATTACTCCCCCTTCCTCTGGGCCTTCATCTCTCTTTTCTCCTTCCCTTAATGCATTTATGGGTATGTTACATAATTAGCATTTCATAATGCATTTTTATATTCTCTAGTTGTTTTGCCTTCTCAAGTTGTATTTTAAGCTTCTGGAGATAGAGCTCATTCCTTGTGTTGTGGGAAGTCAGGGACCCCAAACAGAGGGACCAGCTGGAGCCGTGGCAGAGTAACAATTGTGAAGATTTCATGGACATTTATCATTTCCCTAATAATACTCTTATAATTTCTTATGCTGTCTTTACTTCAATCTCTGAACATAAATTGTGAAGATTTCATGGACATTTATCAGTTCCCAAATAATGCTCTCATAATTTCTTATGCCTGTCTTACATCTCTTAATCCTGTTATCTTCGTAAGCTGAGGATGTACATCACCTCAGGACCACTATTGTACAAATTGATTGTAAAACATGTGTGTTTGAACAATATGAAATCAGTGCACCTTGAAAAAAAAACAGAATAACAGCGATTTTAGGGAACAAGGGAAGACAACCATAAGGTCTGACTGCCTGCGGGGTCGGGCAGAATACAGCCATATTCTTCTGCTTGCAGAGAGCCTATAAACAAACATGCAAGTAGGGAAGATATAGCTGAATTATTTTCCTAGCAAGGAATATTAATAATTAAGATATTGGGAAAGGAATGCATTCCTGGGGGGATGTCTATAAATGGCCTCTCTCGGAGTGTCTGTCTTATGCAGTTGAGATAAGGACTGAAATACGCCCTGGTCTCCTGCAGTACCCTCAGGTTTATTAGGGTGGAGAAAAAATCCTGCCCTGGTAAATCTGAGGTCAGACTGGTTCTCTGCTCTCAAACCCTGTTTTCTGTTGTTTAAGATGTTTATCAAGACAATACATGCACAGCTGAACACAGACCCTTATCAGGAGTTTTTGACTTTGTCCTTTGCCTTGTGATCTTGCTTTACCCTTTGCCTTGTGATCTTTATTGGCCTCAGAAGCATGTGATCTTTGTTCTCCCTTTTGCCCTTTGAAGCATGTGATCTTCATGACCTACTCCCTGTTCATATGCCCCCTCCCCTTTTGAAATCCTTAATAAAACTTGCTGGTTTTGCGGCTCAGGGGGGCATCATGGTCCTACCGATATGTGATGTCACCCCCAGAGGCCCAGCTGTAAAATTCCTCTCTCTGTACTCTTTCTTTTTGTTTCTCAGCCAGCTGACACTTAGGGAAAATAGAAAGAACCTATGTTGAAATACTGGGGACAGGTTCTCCCAATATCCTTGTATTTTGTAACCATTATCACACATGGTTTAATGGTAATAAAGAAATGCAATAATTTAATGTATGACATATCATCAATTCTCAATGCCTTTTTTCAGTAAAGCCTTTCCCAATCAATTCCAGAAGCCAAATCTCTCAACAACACTCACATTGATAGCACTATCTCTGGACCTACCTAGGATCCAGACCTACTTCATATTAGCAATTTTTCTCTAATGTGCTACAATGTGTTTTCATGTGCAATTGTCCTTTATTCTCAAGGAAGTAGGATCATGTTTCTGACCTTTGGTACAGCACCCCACATCACCTAGTGCAATGCTTTCATCAAAATGGATCCTTCCATAGATACTGCTTCCTGTTCCCATTTCCCACTCCCATCTCCTCCAACCAGCCACAAGATGCAACAACAACATGGCAAGAGAGAATTCTGTAAGGGCTGCAATCTCCTTGGCCTTATTGCTCTATATCCCTAATAATAGGTAACTCTGATAAATGAGTGCACATATGTAAATTTCCACAAAGGGAATTATAGTAGGTTTATCTTTTATTCTCATGTTGCTTGAATACGAACACAATTAAAATAAGCACATACACACAAAAAATGCCTCTGTGAATCAGTCACAGGGTTCCTCTAAGTCTGGGCTGGTGTCCTTTCTCTTCTGCTTGCATAACTCTTTGATGGCCTCTATCTCTGCAGAACTAAACTTGGAGGTTAGTGTCACATTGTCATAGTCAAATTCTTCATCAAGTGAGAAGGGTTGAACTTCATCTCCAAGTATCTATAAAAGGTAACAAAGGAGGAAAAAACATACACAATCATTGTAAATGAAGATAAAGTTGAGAAAATTAACTCCCTAGTAATATTTAATTAAACCTTTTTTCAGACTTCAGCACTCTCAGCTGATTAAGCTGTTTTTAAGTAAAGGAATAAATTCAATTATTCAGTTTGACCTAATTTAAGCCTCTTAATATGCCCCATTTATACCATGCTGTATCTGAAAGAATATCATTAACCAGTGCTGCCCAAGGCAAGAATCAGAAAGTCTCCCTTGCATATACTCATTATACATTTTACCACTTGTAGTGTCAGGACTAGAGAAGCATACAGAAAAACCAACAGTTATATTAAAATGTGAGAAAAATATACACTAAGATATTTTATCAACCTTAAATAGATTTTCACCATTTGCCAAAAAAGATCTATATTAATAAAACATAATTTTTTAAAGATAAAAGTACACTACATTGAATATACTTCTTCAGATAATACCTATAACTCTTGGCTAATAACAGTAAAACTTGAAACATAGTTTAAATTTAAAAGTCCAGGATCTCTTTTTTCCTGCCAAGAATTTAAAAATATTAGTTTATCTATAAGTAAAGTAGTTACAAAGAAATGTAATAATTTTGAATCTATTCATAATTTGTGAGTTTTAAAGACTTCCTAAAGGAAGGCAGATAAAAAAGCATATTTTCCAATAAACCAAGAGTATGCCTTAAATCTCTTGTATCACGCCCTAAAAAGCCTCTCCAAAAACAAATGGTGTGTGAGACAATGAAATCATCCAGTGCTTCTATGTAGCTCTACAATATGTATAGTGATGCTGAAAAAATTGAAAACTATGGTTTATGCAAGAATGAAAAAATGTCCCAAAGCTATAATCAGCTTTAAATATTCTTGCATGGAAGATGATCTCATTGAGTGGCTTATGCAATGTTAGTAAAAATGTAGCATGTAGCTCAGAAACTATCTGCTGTTACTAAAAGTGAAAGAAAAAATAATGAGTAGTTATCTCCTACCTGTTCTGCAAGTTATGTTTTGAAGTTAGGTGTGCAGTGCTAATAGCAAACGCTCAGCCATTCATCATCCTTTCTTAGTAAAATCAGCAGGAGAACAACTTCTGGAGATGTGCTCATTTCCTCTTTATTAGAAAGGACCTTAGTGCTTTCCTGACAAAACTGCCACTGAGTTTCCATGGTGAGTTTCCACCATGTGCCAGCCCTGATACTAGGAACCACGTAGCATCAGCAGTGATATTCAAACAACCCTACCGGTAGTCACTGTTACCCCTACTTTATAAAGCTCTGAAAGGTTAAGTAACTTGCCCAAATACAGAGTTAGTAAGGGAGAGAAGCAATATTTGAATCCAGGGTAATCTGCTTCAAATAAAGCATTAGCTGCTCAACAGAAACACCAGCAAGAATTAACCTTGAAGTTTTCACTAAGCCAAGTCATAGCTCTTTGGAGAGAAGACCTTTTCTAAATAAGATGATCAATTCTCACAGCCTACCATTAGAAAACCGTACCCAAGGCTACGTGTAATACCATGACTAGCTTTTAAAACCCAGCTGTATACAAAAAGCAAATCAGTCCGCAAGGCTGATCAGTCCATTTTGATCACTTTCTGAGATCAAATTTATCATCATCACAGCCAAAGTGACAGTGGGACAGTCTTGCTTAGATGGCTCAAATGCAGAAACACACACACACAATGACACAAGATGTTCATTTCCTGAATATTAAGTGTTCTTGCTATCTCCAGCTCTACTCAGCAGTAAGTACTGAGGCCTGCAGGCTTGGTTGGCCACAACCCCATCTGGAGTCGATTCTAGCTGATCCTGGCAAAGCATAAGGAGGAGAACCTGTTTCCACCAATATATTCAGTCTGATGGGAATTTTGCTGCTTTTTCATGCCTGGGCATCACATGTCTATTAAGCTTCAAGCTGCCTATACCAGCGTATGTCCCCTATACTAGGTCTTTAAATTCTACCTTGAAACCTCTAAAACTTGCCTACACCTTACTAGCCATCCTTACTAGATGCAGTCACTTTGTCTTCACCCACCTCTCACTTAGGGGGTAGGAATACAATTTCAAATTAGACAAATCCCTTTGCCATGTTAAAATCTCAGTGACACCATACCATGCCCCCAGCTCCCTCTACAGAACACAAATAACCTCAGTTCCCACCTCCCTCCCCTTACCTCTTCACTCAATAAACATCTATTATATAGCAGATTCTGAGAACATAAAGTGATTATAGCAAAATCTGTGTCTACGTGGTTTCATAACTTCAAGGAGAAGACAGAAATGTAGGAATGATTTCAGTATCACGTGCTGTGCTCTCCAATACAGGAATGCAAAAAAGGGAAACAGAAGCACAGAGAGGAAAGTGCAGAAGCTTCATTTACTCTTCAATTTTTTTATTTTATTTTATTATTTTTTTTTTTTGAGACAGAGACTCCCTCTGTCACCCAGGCTGGAGTGCAGTGGCACGATCTCAGCTCTCTGCAACCTTCGGCCCCCAGGTTCAAGCAATTCTCCTGCCTCAGCCTCCTGAGTTACTGGGACAACTGGCGCATACCACCAGACCTGGCTAATTTTTGCATTTTTAGTAGAGACAGGGTTTCACCACGTTGGCCAGGCAGGTTTCAAACTCCTGGCCTCAAGTGATGCACCCACTGCAGCCTCCCACAGTGCTGGGATTATAGGCATGAGCACCGCACCTGGCCTCTTACTCTTGATTGAGTTTTGCCACTCTCCAGAAAATCCCACTTGCCTCCCCACACATCACTTCACTTATTACCTACCTCATCCTAGCAACCCAGATAAAGTACGTCCGGTATTTTGGACTTGCTTCTAAACTTTGATCAGGGTTCCCATGGCCAAGTTAGTTCTAGATACGGCCCAACCCATTGCCTTCCTAAGATTCTCCCTTCCCTGAGGTCTCAAACTACCCTGTGGCTATAATATCCAGACTTACGGTACTAGAGATATAGAAATGTATTCTTAAATGGAAACATCTTATTTTCCTTTAAGTTTTTTTAAAATACATCTACATTGTTCTCTGTTATGGATGATGATTCTCTTCATCAGTCACTTGGTACCAACCATAACAATAACATGGAATAAAGTTTTCAGCAAGTCAGTAAAGATAATGTCAACACAAAGATTATTCATTTATAATATCCTTCAATGTATAAAAATATACTTAAAATATAAATTTCTTCACTAAGAAATTAAGGGTTATTAACAGCAGCTATTGTTAGATTTTCTAGGCAATCAGTTAGATACTGAGATATTAAAGCAATAAATAAAGAATAGTAATAATGTCACATTTGCAATGCCAAAACATGACATTCAGGACACTCTGAACCATTTTCGGGATATACTGTAATGTGGCCAGTACATCATGTCAGAGGAATAGCCTCCTGCAATCATTCAGATATTGTACATTCTTTCCACAAACTCTACATTCCTATTAAATTCTAGTCACTGTGTTAGGTGCTGGGGATACAAAGATGAAGACCTATGTGAAATCACAAACAAATGAGATGAACTCATAAATCATTAGAGTAAAATGTGGTAAGAACAGGGTGATGGGAACACAGAAGGAATACCTGACCCAGACTAAGTTGGAGGGGATTGGGAAGGAATCATAGAAGGCTTCTTGGAAGAGGTGATATCTAAGCCGACTCTTAAAGGGTAAACATTAGTTTACAAGTTGACAGAGAAGAGCTTTGCTGACGGGGAGTTTCCATGAGCAGACCATGGAAATAAGATGCAGAATTTCACATTTGTGAATCTGAAAGTAGGTCAGCATTGTCAGAGCACAAAGTGTAAGTTGGAGAGTGGCAAGAGACAAATATGGTGCCAAATCATCCTAGAGATGATGAAAAGTCACTGAAGAATTTTTTGAAGGCAGGGAAGACACTCCTTCATCCATTTAATTTTTATTAAGCACCTACAATGAGACAGGTGCTGGAGTAAAAAAAAAAAAAAAAAAAGCCCTGCCCTGTTGGAAATTATATGAGACAGATCACTATGAAGGTTAAATAGAAGGTAGATTTGAGTGGGATAAGCCTGGAGCCAGAAGAGTACTCAAGAACCTGCTAGAGCAGTTCAATAAGACATCAGGAGAAGAGGGGACTAGTAGCAGAGACTTGAAAAATCCGTAGAAAGTGAAATTGGCAGCACTCGATAAGTGACTGAATATGGAAATGTAAGAAAAGGAAGAATGCAGAAAGGGAAGCAGGTAAAGCACAGTTTAATTTGAATGTACCTGAAGGAATCTAGATGAATTGAATATACAAACTTGAAACTGAAAAAAAAAAAAAAGGTCTGAAGCTAGAGATGCCAGTTTGAAGATGAAGACGGATTCAAGTATGTAGGCTGTGAAGAACTGTATGTTAAGCACCGAACCCTAAGGCACACCAACTCATAAGTGATGGATGGAGAGAAAACCCAAAGGAGTCAGGGAAAACACAATTTGAGAAATACGTAAAGAATCACAGAAGAAAAGTGAAGTGAGAACCAATGAAGCAAGAGTGCCAGAGGAAGGTCAATGGTGTCAAACATGGTAGAGAGATCCATTAAAAGGAAGACTGGAAAGTGTCCACTGGATTTGGCAATCATAAAGCAATTGGTGCCTTCATTCTGAAAACATCCAGGCAGGTGACTGGAGCCAAGGATATTTTACAGTATACTGAAGAGTCTAATAACTTTTCAATTCTGGATGAAAAGAGAGAAAAAAGAACAGACAGTAGCCAAAGAGGGGTCCAAGATTAAGGGAAGCTTGTTTTCCTTATTTTGTTTAATTTTGTTAAGGATAGGAAAGACTTAAACCTGTTTACATGTTGATGGGAATGAACAAATAGAAAAGAGAGAATGACCCCAACCATGTTATTACTGTATACCAGAAAATCACTTCCCATTTAGTGGTGAGGTTTGTTTATTTATTTGTTCATTTAATAAATTTTTACTGTATGTCTACTATATGCATGGCACTGTGCTCGGCACTAGTTCTGACTCTGCATGTTAATTACGTAAGCTTATGATGACATGCATGAGTGAATTTAGTCTTCCAAAACAGGAGACACATAAGTAATTCAAAGTGAGCCCAGGTAGGTGCACACTGCAATTCACAAGATATCACTGTGATCTTCTAAATGATAGCTTTGTTTGTTTGTTTGTTTGTTTGTTTTCTTGAGATGGAGTCTTGCTCTGCCGCCCAGGCTGGAGTGCAGCGGCGCGATCTCGGCTCACTGCAAGCTCCACCTCCCGGGTTCACGCCATTCTCCTGCCTCAGCCTCCCGAGTAGCTGGGACTACAGGCGCCCGCCACCGCGCCTGGCTAATTTTTTTGTATTTTTTTTAGTAGAGATGGGGTTTCACCGTGTTAGCCAGGATGGGACAGCTTTTCAAATACAGAAAGGTTGCATTTCTATGTATATATTTCAGTTATTGGCTGTTGTGGCATACTTTGGAAATTCTCTTCTTTCAAATTCAGTTCGTGTTAGGGTTCAAAGCCAAGGTTTTTAGATTACAAACTGAAATTATGATTTACTTCAGTGAAGACTTTGTGCAATGGAGCACTAAGTCCCCTGTTGCCAAACAAAAAACAACTATGAATTAAGTTATTAACTTGTTATTTTTGCCTAAGGAGCTGAAAGAAATATGTGGATTTCAGGTGTCTAATTTCAAATCTAATTGAAACCTTTTTGTAGCCTCTCACGGAATAAAATTTGTGGAGTATTGGAAAACTTTCAGTCCCCTTAAAATTGTTCATGTGACTTATTCTAATAGAGGCACCGCTGATGGAGAGATTGTTTTCATTCATAGTACCACATAGGCAAATTAAAGAAAATAGAACTAATGCTTAAATCAATAATGGCAGCATTTAGCTGTAGGCTACCATACAAAGTAATATGGTAAATAAACTGTCTTTATAGGAGAAAATTTTTAGAGTACCATTATGAATTAGACAAACAGGAGAGCTCCTATTAAAATACTACACAAGTTTCTTCTATGACCTCTTCTACAGTTTTCAGGGGGAGGGGGTGGGTAACACAATTTTTTATCCTCCTAGTAACAACTCTCTTTGTTCTGTAGAGCAGCTTCAGACTTCCAAAGTTCATCAAAATGGAGTAACTAAGGCAAGATAATTCTATACACATAATTCTATACACAATTATGCATGTGTGTAGAACCAGTGGTAAAATTAGGGAAAAAATCTGAACCAAAAAAATGTTAAATGTTTGAAGTGATGGATATGCTAACTACCCTGATTTGATCATACACATATATATGTACTAAAATATCACACTATACCCCATAAATATATACAATTATTATATGTTAATTTAAAAATAAAAAAACTAAATTAGGTAAAACATTGAGTTGGTCCAATTCGTATCAGAAAGTTGATGGATTCTTAATAGGCGATTAAGAGAAAATTAGGAAGGACATCCAGAATATATTTTCAGCTTTTCAGATTGAAATCACAGAAAGAAACTATCATCTCTAATCCCAAAATGGTCTTTCATTAAGCCCTTCAGAACCCATTTGCTATAAATTAATGATTATGCTCTTTTACTAGCTCTGGGTGCTTTAAAATAAGATGAATGTTATCAAACCAAGGCAGAGTTGGTACAGTACAGGTTGAGTATCTCTTATCCAAAATGCTTGGGATGAAGTATTTTGGGTTTCAGATTTTGGAATATTTGCAGAACATATACCAGTTGAGCATCCCTAATCCCAAAATCTGAAATCCAAAATGCTCCAATGAGCATTGCCTTTGAGCATCAGGTTGGCACTCAAAAAGTTTCAAATTTTGGAGCATTTTGGATTTTCCCATTAGGAATGTTCAACCTATACTGTGATTCTAGATGGTTGTGAAAAGTTACTCTAAAAAATAGTAATTAGAAATAAAAATTCCCAACCAAGATATTACTTCAGATATTCAAAAAACAGCAAAAGTTATTCATCTGTGGCTTGTATCATTTTGATTCCAACATTTTTAAATGTCCACATTTCTGGTAAGAAATTTATATTCCTCTTAACACACCATCATATATGGGGTCTCAACTTGAATTATACTGCTATTTGATAGATTCTGTTTTCATTCATAGTACCACATAGGCAAATTAAAGAAAATAGAAGTAATGCTTAATCATTCAGTTTTTTTAACCCATTAACTAAAATCACTTTGTAACAATTTCAATAATTGTACTAGATTCTATATATTCTCTAATTGTACTGAAATAAAATTGTATTTCTATAAAAGTACAAGGTGCCATGTCTACTGGCTGGTCCAATAACTTGTATGGCCACAAGTGAAGTCAACAGCATGAACAAATCTTAAAAAAAAAAACTGATTCCTTCTAGAAATAGCCTTATAATTTTAGCTTTTTACAACTCAGAGAGAGCAATCTATAATTCAAAAAGCATATTGAAAAGTGACTGTCCCTAACAGTTTAGCTGGTAATCAATTTGGGAGTTTATTATAAGCCTGCATGCATCCTGGATACACTTTCATGATGTCAGTGAACAAAAGTACTTATTAGAAAGTGGTAATTTAAAAGTGAAATGTGTGGATTATTTCTGACTGAATGGCTAATTCTATAACAGAATATCTTCTAGTAACAAGACTAGTACCTCATGATTAAATAATCCAAAAAGACCCTAAGGATTTTATTAGAAAGCAATAATAAAGAGCCCTTAACAACTTATTGTGCCTGAACCTGCTTTGTGTTCCAGTAAGGAGGGTAAGAAAGGTCACTACCAGTGCTAGCAACAGCCTCTATTGATACAAGTTTATTAAGCATATGTAGAAGAGCTGCAAAATGATAGCAAAAGATGACTTACAAGTTGCACATTTGCGAAAGATATGCCATAGATTCCATTTTCATAGCTAGGTGACATTTCTCAGCCTCCCCTGTGGCTAGCAGGAACATGTGACTAAGTGGTCACCAATGAAATGTGAGCAGAAATTAAGGACCTTGAGTCCTAAGCCTTGGGGAAACATGCTGTCCCCATGCTCCTCTATTCTGCCCTCCAGGTGTGATGATGACCTGACCTGGAATACGCAGGTGAGGACGATGTCCTAAAATATAATGGACATCCAGAATAGAAGGAACCTGGGTCCCTGATGACCCCCCAAAAAGGAGCCACCTGCTCATTTTAAGGGCTCTATATAGGCTGTTAAATAAGAGAAATAAACATCTATCGCTTTTCAGCCATTGAATTATTATTGGGATTCTCTGTTATAGAAGCCTGGCCTTTCCTTAACTAATTCAAAAGTTTATAGAACCTTATCAATAATAATAATAACAGCCTGTTCAGACTAAAAAGGGCAAGAAAACTGTCTATCCCTTCTATTGTGTAGTCCTTGGGTAGCACAGATCTGTAGCATGGCATACACTGTAAAACAAAAATGGTTTCCACATAAAAACATAATTGTGCTATGTGTTTAAAAAGAAATGTATGCATTTGAGATAGATGGCTGTGAGAGGGACCAATTAAGCAACTTGAATTTTATATTTTCCCAAATCTTAGAAAAATACAAAAGTATACAGCATTTCTTTGAAGGGATGAATTACAAAATCAAGGCAGTGTAGAGAATGACTGAATTCCCTGTAGAGTACCTCTTCCGTCTGTTTGTCCATTCTTTTTACAGCGGGCTTTGGCTTCACTTCACAGGTAGGAGGCTGGGCCACAGAAGGGATACAGAGAGGAATGCTGGTGCTTGCAGCCTGCTCCACTTCTCCTGGAAGAAGCAGCAAATCTGTTGGATACAAAACATTTCAATTGAGCCTTTCGCCAAGTTCACAATTTACCTAAATCGTTTAAATGCCCAAAAGTCAAAGAAAATGAAGCAAATATGCTCATGTAAAGTAGGTCCATTTCACAATGCCTGTCCCCCTTTGGGAACTGGACTCAAAGGTTTGCCCTTTCCTCATAATAGAAGCCATTAGTGCATTTACTTTTATTTTATCATTGCAAACTTACGAGTCCCCCCAAAATGTCTGGAGAAGTACTGCTTTTGGAGTAACCTGACTGTCCCTTTTCCTCTTAACTCAATTTCTACTTTTATATGAAAATAAGGTGGTAAGATGTTACTTTTGCTTCATTTTCCCATATTTTCCTGGAGGGATAAAGAGAAAGAAAATGGAGTGCTGATTTCATCCTGTAACAATATGGCAATATTTCAAAAATATATATTAAAAAACAGTAACGCCAGAAGGAAAGTACTTTAACTTTCAGCAGAAAAATGAAATACTCTGTCATATTCAGAATGCATGGTCTAATTTTCAACACTTGCAAAGAACAACAGCAATGTGTTTCCTCCTTGTTAAGCACAATCTCAAGAATTCAATAACCAATCTTGGAGTTCTGATTGACCCATTATAAGCGGATATGTCTCCTGATTTTTGCATGTGTGACAGTACATGGATGCATCACAGACAACTGATGATCTTCCACAGCTTTCTTCAAGGAGGACAAAAAAACAAATAGAAGCACAACAGGTTTCCTCCTCAGTCTGTTTTCATAGGACCAGAAGGTCTTGCTAGAACTAGCCAATAACTTGGAGCTGACTCTGGATGATGCTGCCCACTTCTCAAGGATGTTCCTAATTAAGGCACCAATTAAGTTCTCAATGGAAGTGATTAATTAATAACAGGCATGACTTGACTGCTGCAAATGGTAGCATGCATAGGGAGATAATTGAGTAGGTATTGCTGTTCAAAAACTGAAACTTATTTGAAATGAATCTCTCAACACTATAGATATCCCCTTCACACACACAAAAATATAATTACAAAATTCTTATGACTCCAGCAACAGAGAAAACAGTCTGGAAATAGAATTGTGGAGGGGAAATGGCAAAGAAGGTAATTCTGCTATGGCTAATTATTGAAATTCTAGACTATGATTTCATTAATTAGCAGAAATAAAAACAATAATAATAGCCAACACTTACATACTCATCATTTTGTATGCTTTAGCTCAGCTAATACTCCCAAAGCTCTATTATTTCCTGTTTTACAGGCAATGAGCTCTAAACACTGACAGCAGCCTCACTCAAGATCCCACAGCTAAAAAGGGCAGAGCTGGGCAGTCTATCTACAGAGCCCATGCTCTTATCCTACAATGCCACATTACGAACTTCTTTTAAATAAGCATTTTCATTACATATTTTATTTTACTGGATCAAATTAAACACTCAAACTCAGAACCAAGAAGTGTCATTAATATAACACATTAGCATGGTTAGGCAACATTAAGTACATTTCCCAAACATTTCATACCCAGAGAAACAACATTTTAAAATTCAATGAGGTTAGTTGGAAGACTGGTTTTCTAATGCACCTATTTATGAGTTCAAAGCCAAACCCACTGAGCGTCCTTGTGTAATAGCCCAGGACTGGTACCAATCTGGTGAGGGACCCACCAACAAGGAAAGCAACAAGAGAAAGGCTTGGGCCTCTCAACATGAAAACCATTATCTACCTGACCCACTGGCTGACAGAGCAAACATCAGTTCAAATGTGAAATCAAAATCAATTCTGCTTTCAGGGCTATTTAAAATCATTGTTCTGGCTGACAGTATTGTGAAGCGAGGAGGATAACTGCAATTTCTTTACTGAAACTTCACTTCTCTAACCTATTTGCCAAGAAAGTAGGATTTTCAACAAAAATGGCTTCTTTCATAATAATTCTACCGCCATGGGAACAATTCTTTCAAAATAACAAGACTCAGTATTCTCCATGTCTTAAATTCTTGTCATTTGTTTCTTCAGAGTAAAAGCGAAATGCACCAATGCATATCTATTAGTGCCTAACATAGCACCTCATACATAGTGAATTCTCAGCAAATACTTGGAGATAGAAAATGAATTTTGTACACCTCAACTTTTAAACTGAACAGCAAGTATCAAGAGTCTGCCTGCCAATAAGATGTTGTGGATGATGTAAAATGAGTATAGCCCTTACCCTCAAAAACTAAACGTTACAGGAATAAGACTTTCATATATAAAATCAAAAAATAATCAAGAAAAAATTGAATGGCTCTAACTCTAAAGATGACAGATTAATAAAAGGGCAAAAACAATATGAATGAGAAGAGCCTGGCAAGGCATATGTTATAAAGAAAACTACTGCAATCATTTAGCCATTTTACAATCATGGGTGGGTTATATATATATTTATATTCTCTCGGGAGAAAAAAATACTGTATTCAATCATGGTAGGAAATGAAATTTCTGAAGTTCTCTGTATAACCTTCTAAAACAGAAATGCTTTAAGAGACTTAATCTGATCATATTAGTTGTTTCTGAAACAACCAAAGGCTTTGTTTCCATCTTAATGAAATGCCACCATCTTGGCATTATAGAGTCAGGGACACTTTCAAAAATGAATCTTGAGGTTGGACGGCAAGACTGGTTGAAGTATTTTAATCTCTTCTTTCTCAACCATATGTTTAGAAATTCTACTATTTAAAAAGTAGCTATTCATGCCATTTGTCTCTGTATTTTGTCAATGATCAGAAAGTCAAAGACTACAGCCATGTAATCAGTATTACAAAGTGAGCAATCTACTTGACATCTGAAATTTTACATACAATAATATTTAATCTGCCTGGCATATTTATAAAATTAACCAATCTGTTCATTTGTTACCACATAAAACAGCCAAAATTTCTTGAAAGTTTGGGCATCCTAACACAAAAAGGATATAGATAAAAAATACTTTAGCCATCCAGGCCACTTCTAAATAGAGCTTCCAGCTATGATAGTCTCGTTCAGTAGCTCTTATTCTTAAAAATTATTGAAGATCCCAAAGAACTTTTGTTTATGTGGGTTATGTCTATCAACACTCACCATATTAGAAATTAAAACTGACAAGTGTTCTAATATTTGTATATTAGAATCATTACAGATAATCAAGTTATGTATTAAAATAAGTATTTTTATTAAAAGTCTATTTTCTAAAAACAGAAAATATTGAGAAGAGAAGCATTATTTTACATTTTTTCAAATCTGTTATAATATCTGGCTGAACAGAAGAAAGTTGGATTCCCTATTTGTTTCTGCATTCAATTTTTGAAACATGCTGTTTTTTAGTTGAAGTAAGACAATCCAGACTCACACAGATAGGCAGTTGGAAAGGGGAGGAGTATTTTAATAGTCTTTTTATATAGTTGTGGATATTTTTCTTTGATACTATACCACCATCTGAAAAATGATAAAGTTTTTCAAAAGTTATTTTCAATGAGCATTCTGAAAACATGTCAGTGAACTTTTTGTACTGCCACATTAAAATCCATTGGTCTATCCTGCACACTGAATGGATCTTTCTCCTATGTATAATTTTGTAAACATTATTAATTGGTCATTTGGAAAATACTGGTTCACTGTGTTATGTAGATCTTTCAAATTTTGACATATTTCATTATACAGTATAAAAATCACATTAGTTAATATCACCAATTTTGCCAGAGAAGCCTTTAAATATTGAGAAGCTGTCAAGCTCACAGTACTAGATACAAATTCTCTAAAAATCTAATTTTCACTTGATCCATTGCCAATTTTATCATTGGCAACGAATACCATTAGTTATTAGCCTTGAAGAGACAGGCTCACTTTATTCATTTTTGAGAAATATAGTTTGTCAGTCATTCTTTCAAATAAAAATGGTGATTCATGAAAGAGAAAAATAAACTAGTTCAGCACACCACTCAATCACCCAAGTGTTTTTCCACAACCACTGTATTTCAGTATGTAACAGAAGTGCCGTATGAACACTTACTATTTTGGCACAAAAATAATTAAAAAGAGGTATACTTAAGAATCAAGATTTAATAAAATTAATAATTTTTACTACATCAAGAAATTTTCAATGAAAACTGGCATTTGTTTTTGATTATAAATTTATAACAGTGAAGATGAAAACTGCTAGTATAACTTGGTGCCACAAACTTGATTCAGACTAAGGTGCCAGCATCTTCACCCGTCATTGTTTTTTCAACTTCAATGCAAACATCAACACATGACCTGCCAACCTCAGGGTTTCTGAGGGATTCCCAGACCACATCCTCAGGAGTCTGCTGGTCTAGCTAATGTCAGTCCAACCCTCCCACCATCAACAACTAGAAAAGCTAGATAAATTACAAAAATCAACTATTTAAAGGCATTGGAGAAGGATGAGGAACCAAGATTTCAGCCACAGTTCTTAAATATTTGTTGAGTAAGCGTCCCTAGTCATTCAGGGGTAGCCTAAAGCTGCTTAAAGTTGCAAATTAAGAAATACCTCTTTAAAAAAAAAAAAAAAAAAAAAGAGGTAACCAATGTCATCATTTGTATGCACTTGCTCATTAATGGCAATTAATCCCATTAATGGACTAAAAATGACTGGACATTGCTATGGTTAGGATATGGTTTGTTTGGCCTTAGCAAGTCTCATGTTGAAATTTGATCCCCAATGTTGGAGGGTAGGGACTGGAGGGAGGTGCTTGGTTTGAGAGTAGATCCCTCAGGAATGGCTTGGTGCCATTCTCTCCTGAGTGAGTGAGTTTTCACTGAGTTCTCACTCTTAGTTCCCAAGAAAACTGACTGTTGAAAAGAGCCTGGCACCTCTTTCCCTCTCTCTCAGTTCCTCTCTAGTCATGCAGTTTCTGCACATGTGACTACCCTTTGACTTCCCCAGAAGCACATGCTGGCTCCATGCTTCTTGCACAGCCTGAAGAAGCACGAGCCAAATAAATCTCTTTTCTTTACTCAGCCTCAGGTATTCTTTTACAGCAACATAAATGGACTAAGGCAGAAGTACAGCACTGGAGAACCTGAAAATAAAAATCAAACAAGGCTGCCAACCTTTGAGCAGGAATCAGTGCCCATTCTCAAGCAATACAATCAGTCACAGCATAAGTACACCCACTGGCCAAGAGATGTGTATAAGACAGCATGAATCTCAGAAGTAGATTAAAAAAAAAAAAAAAAGTCTCTTGAGCTACTTGGGCTGGGCCCACTGAGGAAGCATAAAAATAAAGATGAACAGAAAATCTTCCTATTCTAATGGTCTCAGCACAATAACTAATAACTGATCCAAACAATAATCGTGCCGGGTAAAAGTTTGGGCCAGTTTGTCTGAGGCCTGACAGTCACCAGGTTAACTACCTTATCTCAAATTCAAAAAAGGAAGAATAGGTTAACTTGATATCAAATAAATACAATGCACAAAACTTTGTGGCAGACGCTAACCTCAGAAAACTGCTTAATACCATTGCTTAACAGAACTGACTCCACTGAAAAACCGTCTTCAATCTTTCCACCTGGGCTGCCAAATGATAAAACAAATATCAGAAAAGAATCATGCTCCTAAATCTTGGAGAATATTTATGAGAGTGAATGGGGTGAACAAATAAAGTCAGTGGTAGAAAAACAATATGCAAACCACTTCCTTGTTGCCCCAGGCAAATCTGTTGCTTAAACAATAACAACAGAATCTAATCAGTAAACCTCCCAGCTGCCAAAATTATACAAGCAACTTGACTATTTAAAATGTCACATTTCCCATCTGATATAAATATTTGCCTTCTGCTCACATTCCTGAAGTGTAATACAAATTAGGCCCAAAATAAAATTCACCTTGGCACAAACTATTTAATTTCTTTTTCCTTTAAATGACCCAGATTGTGCATTATGAAAGTTGTAAAGCCCTGGTGGCCTTTTCAGTAATTAGAATAGATTGCTGAAGCCTAGTTTGATTTTCAGCATAGGCTTCGCACATCATTCTATGTGTGGGAAGGTCTTGACTAGTTTATTCAAGTCTTGGTTCAGCCTCAGTAATCTTTTATACACAAATATAAGAAGGCTGTTATCTGATTTCTGGAAAAATCATATTAGTAAGATGTTTTTATCAATATTTTAAAATAAATCTGCTAATTGAAAAATGCAACTTGAAAAAAATATTTAAAGAAAGCAATGTGAAAATACTGGAGAAGGTAAAAAGGCTAATTTAAAAGATTGACGGGCTGGGCACGGGGACTCACGCCTGTAATCCTAGCACTCAGGGAGGCCGAGGCAGGTGGATTGCCTGAGCCCAGGAGTTCAAGACCGGCCTGGGCAACGCAGTGAAATCGTGTCCCTACTAAAATACAAAAAAATTAGCCGGGCGTGGCGGCATGCACCTGTAATCTCAGCTACTTGGGAGGCTGAGGCAGGAGAATTGCTTGAACCTGAGAGGCAGAGGTTGCAGTGAGCTGAGATCATGCCATTGCGCTCCACCCTGGGCGACAGAGTGAGACTCCGTCTCAAAAAACAAAGATTGACATAAGAAAAATCAGATCTCTTGGCTATGTTGGTTTATGTCTATATACAGACTTCTCATATTGGCAAGAAGTGAAAAACTTAAACCATTCACAAAACCACTCAAAACATGTACTTTTGTGCCCTCTTATGAAATTTATTTTATATTGCATATGTATTACATGCAGACTGGAACCATTTGTATCCACGTGTTATCCTCAAATTAATTATATTAATATATATTTTATATTATATATAACATAGATTATATATGTTTATATATTATATATGTTATATATAAACATAATATATTAACACATTATATAATACATAATTATGTTATATTAATATTAACTTATTAATAATATATTATAAAATTATTATATTTTATTATGTATTATTATATTATATTATTATATATAATATAGGAATTCAGGAATTGAACTCAACTTGCACCAAGCGGACCTAATAGACATCTACAGAACTCTCCACCCCAAATCAACAGAATATACATTCTTCTCAGCACCACATTGTACTTATTCCAAAATTGACCACATAATTGGAAGTAAAGCACTCCTCAGCAAATGTAAAAGAACAGAAGTTATAACAAACTGTCTCTCAGACCACAGTGCAATCAAACTAGAACTCAGGACTAAGAAACTCAATCAAAACCGCCCAACTACATGGAAACTGAACAACCTGCTCCTGAATGACTACTGGGTACATAATGAAATGAAGGCAGAAATAAAGATGTTCTTCGAAACCAATGAAAACAAAGATACAACATACCAGAATCTCTGGGACACATTTAAAGCAATGTATAGAGGGAAATTTATAGCACTAAATGCCCACAAGAGAAAGCAGGAAAGATCTAAAATTGACACCCTAATATCACAATTAAAAGAACTAGAGAAGCAAGAGCAAACACATTCAAAAGCTAGCAGAAGGCAAGAAATAACTAAGATCAGAGCAGAACTGAAGGAGAGAGAGACACAAAAACC
Source organism: Rhinopithecus roxellana (assembly GCF_007565055.1). Lineage (NCBI taxonomy): Eukaryota > Metazoa > Chordata > Mammalia > Primates > Cercopithecidae > Rhinopithecus > Rhinopithecus roxellana. Next base: position 107,724,637 of record NC_044563.1, read on the forward strand.
CTCCAAAAAATCAATGAATCCAGGAGTTGGTTTTTTGAAAAGATCAACAAAATTGACAGACCGCTAGCAAGGCTAATAAAGAAGAAAAGAGAGAGGAATCAAATAGATGCAATAAAAAATGATAAAGGGGATATCACCACAGACCCCACAGAAATACAATCTACCATCAGAGAACACTATAAACACCTCCATGCAAATAAATTAGAAAACTTAGAAGAAATGGATAATTTCCTGGACACTTACACTTTTCCAAGACTAAACCAGGAAGAAGTTGAATCCCTGAATAGACCAATAGCAGGCTCTGAAATTGAGACAATAATTAATAGCCTACCAACCAAAAAAAGTCCAGGACCAGAAGGATTCACAGCCGAATTCTACCAGAGGAACAAGGAGGAGTTGGTACCATTCCTTCTGAAACTATTCTAATCAATAGAAAAACAGGGAATCCTCCCTAACTCATTTTACGAGGCCAACATCATCCTGATACCAAAGCCTGGCAGAGATACAAGAAAAAAAGAGAATTTTAGAGCAATATCCCTGATAAACATCGATGCAAAAATCCTCAATAAAATACTGGCAAACCGAACCTAACAGCACATCAAAAAGCTTATCCACCATGATCAAGTGAGCTTCATCCCTGGGATGCAAGGCTGGTTCAACATACACAAATCAATAAACGTAATCCAGCATATAAACAGAACCAAAGACAAAAACCACATGATTATCTCAACAGATGCAGAAAAGGCCTTTGACAAAATTCAACAGCCCTTCATGCTAAAAAACTCTCAATAAGTTAGGTATTGATGGGATGTATCTCAAAATAATAAGAGCTATTTATGACAAATCCACAGCCAATATCATACTGAATGGGCAAAAACTGGAAGCACACCCATTGACAACTGGCACAAGACAGGGATGCCCTCTCTCACCACTCCTATTCAACATAGTGTTGGAAGTTCTGGCCAGGGCAATCAGCCAGGAGAAAGAAATAAAGGTATTCAATTAGGAAAAGAGGAGGTCAAATTGTCCCTGTTTGCAGATGACATGATTGTATATTCAGAAAACCCCATCATCTCAGCCCAAAATCTCCTTAAGCTGATAAGCAACTTGTGCAAAGTTTCAGGATACAAAATCAGTGTGCAAAAATCACAAGCATTCTTATACACCAATAACAGACAGAGAGCCAAATCATGAATGAACTCCCATTCACAATTGCTTCAAAGAGAATAAAATACCTAGGAATCCAACTTACAAGGGATGTGAAGCACCTCTTCAAGGAGAACTACAAACCACTGCTGAGTGAAATAAAAGAGAACACAAACAAATGGAAGAAGATTCCGTGCTCATGGATAGGAAGAATCAGTATCATGAAAATGGCCATACTGCCCAAGGTAATTTATAGATTCAATGCCATCCCCATTAAGCTACCAATGACTTTCGTCACAGAATTGGAAAAAACTACTTTAAAGTTCATATGGAACGAAAAAGAGCCCATATTGCCAGGACAATCCTAAGCCAGAAGAACAAAGCTGGAGGCATCATGCTACCTGACTTCAAACTATACTACAAGGCTACAGTAACCAAAGCAGCATGGTACTGGTACCAAAACAGAGATATAGACCAATAGAACAGAACAGAGCCTTCAGAAATAGTGCCACACATCTACAAATTTCTGATCTTTGACAAACCTGACAAAAACAAGAAATGGGGAAAGGATTCCCTATTTAATAAATGGTGCTGGGAAAACTGGCTAGCCATATGTAGAAAGCTGAAACTGAATTGCTTCCTTATACTTTATACACAAATTAATTCAAGATGGATTAGACTTAAATGTTGGACCTAAAACCATAAAAACCCTAGAAGAAAACCTACACAATACCATTCAGGACATAGGCATGGGCAAAGACTTCATGACTAAAACACCAAAAGCAATGGCAACAAAAGCCAAAATAGACAAATGAGGTCTAATTAAACTAAAGAGCTTCTGCACAGCAAAAGAAACTACCATCAGAGTGCACAGGTGACCTATAGAATGGGAGAAAATTTTTACAATCTATCCATCTGACAAAGGGCTAATATCCAGAAACTACAAAGAACTTAAACAAATTTACAAGAAAAAAAAACCCTATCAAAAAGTGGGTGAAGGATATGAACAGACACTTCTCAAAAGAAGACATTTATGCAGCCAAAAGACACATGTGGCAATTCCTCAAGGATCTAGAACTAGAAATACCATTTGACTCAGCCATCCCATTACTAAGTATATACCTAAAGGATTATAAATCATGCTGCTATAAAGACACATGCACACATATGTTTACTGCAGCACTATTCACAATAGCAAATACTTGGAACCAACCCAAATGTCCATCAATGATAGACTGGATTAAGAAAATGTGGCACATATACACCATGGAATACTATGCAGCCATAAAAAAGGATGAGTTCATGTCCTTTGTAGGGACATGGATGAAGCTGGAAACCATCATTCTCAGCAAACTATCGCAAGGACAGAAAACCAAACACCACATGTTCTCACTCATAGGTGAGAAACGAACAATGAGATCACTTGGACACAGGAAGGGGAACATCACACACAGGGTCCTATTGTGGGGAGGGGGTGGGGGGAGGGATAGCATTAGGAGATATACCTAATGTAAATGACGAGTTAATGGGTGCAGCACACCAACATGGCACATGTATACATATGTAACAAACCTGCACGTTGTGCACATGTACCCTAGAACTTAAAGGATAATAATATTATTATTATTTATTATTATGCATTCTTATATTAGTATATATTATTATATGCAATGTAATATATTAATATTATATCAATATTAATGTTGATTATTAATAGTGTATTGATATCAATATTAATATTAATATAATATCAATATTGTATATTATTTATTATATATTATATTATATTAATTAATAATATTATATTATATTAATATTATTATAATATTAATTATATATACACCAGTATATATACCAGTATATATATACCAGTATATATAATTATATTAATTAATATTATATTATAATATAAAATGTTAATTATATTAATAATATAGAATATTAACTGGCAATCTGGGGTGTGGGTTAAAATGCAGATCACCAGATGCCACCAAAGACCTTCTGAATTAGATTCTCTATTGGGAGGGAGATCCAGAAATCTGCATTTTTAACAAGGTTCCCTCTCCCAAATCACCCAAAACCCAAAACAGTGTGCTTCCTCTACAAATGTAGCTTCCTAACAAGTCCTTAGTTCTCCCTTCTAATCCAACTGGAGTCCCTATGCTGCTCTTATAGAAATTCAGAGCCACTCAGCGTATTAAAGTTAGAGAACCTCTCCCTAGAGGATGTGATCCCTCTAGACCTCTGATTTCACTTAAACCAAGAAAGTAATTAAAAAATCTGCAACATCTACTGGTTAATAGTGTGTTTGAGAAGCAATCCCTTCATGGAGTCGTGTGATGTTTGAAAGCAGAATAAAAATGTTCATTGCTTCCAATTACCAAAGCCTCTCAAATTCAAGCAGCTGAAGAAGCTAGAGTCAAGGTTTATACAACCAATGTATAGATAGTCACCATCCCCAAACCAACTTTACCCAGTCACTTTAACTTCTGTCTGATTATAAATAAGCCATCCTTCCAACACTAATGACCATAAATCATGTTTATGACTACCTAAAGACAGTAAACAATAGTTAAACATCGACAACCAAACCTCCATGGAAACTGCTCCTTCTGTAAAATTAGGCATTGACTTTGATATATTCTGGCATATTAAATCAGGAATGAGTGTTTAAAAATAAAAACCTCCTGATTTTGAACATATTTCAAACGTCCTTTGAGAAACAAAGAATATCTATGCCTATCCAGAAATGTTAACTAGAAAGAAAAAAGTTTTCCTCTAAATAGACATCAACAGACTAGCATGAAGTCTTTTTCAATCCAGCCCATGTGGAAAAATGCCTCAGAAGAAACATTTACAATATATCTTTAGTATTAAGGGTTTAATTTACATAATAAATATTTTTAAAAGCAAAAAAAAATGGATTTTCTTTTATTTTCTTTCAACTAGCTCACTGAAGCCTGCGTAGATTTTCTGTCTAGGCTTGGCATGTTATTCTACATGTGGGACGGTCTTGACATTAGTTCACTCAAGTCCACTGAAACTTGGTTCAACCTCAGTAACCTTTAATATCAGGCAAGACAGCCTTATTTTTGTGATCAATTCTGATATTTTTATGATTTTTATGATCAATAGGTATTTCATGTGTCCCTCAAAAATAATCTCAGATTACAAGACTGTACTTCTAAGAAATAAAGAGTTGACTTACAATGGCTCCACTTGAGACAATTACCTAAGAATCCTGTGATGAATTGTTAGTGCAAGGGCACACCTTTATTTCATTTAAGACCAAAGATTTCACAATCTTCAAAAAGCTTTGACCTTTCGGCTGAAATTTTTGTTATTGAAAAAAATAGCTCACAACTTTAGTTTTTCCTATCTTAGGAGAGGTGGAGGTAAGAATTGCCAAAAACAGGAAAGCTGTCTAAAGCCTTATTTGTAGTTTCTAGAAAGAGGTCATATAGAAAGGAAATAGAAAGCATACCCTCACTCATTTGGGGTTTAGTCTCTTCATCCATGTCCAAATCTTCTAAATCTAGGAAATTGTCTACCTAGAAAAAAAAGAATTAACATCATTTTTAAGCAGAGCTAAAGAAAAACTGCAATGAAAAGTCAATGAATCCACTTCCACAACACCTAACTGAGCAGCTGAATCCACTTTTCTCATTAACTCTTGAGTCCCAGTTCAAGGCTTTTGTGTTCACTGTGCTTTCCCAAGAGACATCTGAAAGAAGTAGTAAATTTGAAAGCTGGCCTGGATTTTGTAGGCACCATAGTCAGACCTCTGCACTGAATGGGAAAAAAGTAGTCTGAGACTTTTTTAAAAGGGACTTTGTTCCAGATTCTATCCCAGAATATATACCACCATCATGACAGTCAAAAACAGTGTTTCTGGGTTTTGTTTTCATTTTATTGCTTTTGCCTCTCAAGCAAATGGTGGTGGTGGCTCTGGCTACTGTCATAACAGCAGGCTTTCTTACAGCACTCTGAAGAGCCAGAGAGAAGAAACTAAAGAAAACAGGAGAGAAAAGTTCATTCAAAACAAAATCACAAGAGAGGTGAGCAGGGCAAAAACTCAAGTGTTTTCTCTTTTGAGCAAATAAAACTGAAAATTACTTCAAAGGCAAAAAGCAGGGCAAATGACCTTTACAGACACAATAGCAGCATTTAAATGAAAAACTATTCCACATGGAATACTGCTTTCCACTGCAAGCTGACAATGAGACATTTTAGATTAACAAAATGGTAAGATTTAGACAGGAACTAATTCATCTCAAGTGAATATCAAAGAGTGTAAATAAGAAAATGATCTCACCACTGGCACGAATGAGACCTAGTGAAGGAATAAGGTGGCAATGCCTTTTATGCTCATGACCTAAACATGTGCATAACAAAATACCATAAAATTACAAATTTACATTTCATAATTGTAATTCAAAAGACAGGCTGGGTCTTTCTTCCCTCAGCTCTACCTGTGAGACCATAGCTATTACATAGGAATTTTAAATGGTACTTCCATTGCTTTTAAGTACATACCTGCAGTTATTATCTGGCATCCAAGAGAAGCAAAAATTTATCTTCCATATAATAGTTTCACTACTGAATTTTGAAATTCTCTCATATTATATTGTTATTTACTTAGTGGTGTGTGCTAAGGGGGACTAGAGTCATGTTCCTGTATCAAAGCACCCCTTTCATTTATTAAGCTCTAAGGAAAAAAGATCCAGAACCCAGCTGACCAAGAATAGTTTAAGATATTCAAACACCAATGAATCAAAACAAAACAAAACAAAACTTGCAAGGACAAAATCTGCTGAATTCTCCAACTTTGTATAAGGGACAATAAATGAGTCCTGTGTTTTTAGTTTGTTATGTTTTTGGTTTTTGCCAAGAAAATTGAATCATGCCTTACCTTCACCTTTTCTGCCCAATTCAGATCACCTTGAAAAGAACTGCCAACTTTTTGGCCTTCATCCATCACTATCTGAAAAAATACTTTTTGGCCTTCATCTGTCACATATTGATGGAAAAATGAAACAACCGAAAATAAAGCTGATCTTGTAGCCCTTCAGATGACGAAACTCCCCTTCCTGTTTGTTAATTAGCTAAGCATAACAGACCAAATTCAGTAAGCCATAGCAGAGGTCAGGGAATAGGTTTCAGGAGCTCTGATTCTACTTCTGTCCTACAGACTCATCCACAGTGTAAGCTACAATAGACTGCTTAACCTCAGTCTTCTCATGAGTAAAACAGGAATACTTCCCACTCCTATCCCATCCCAATGAACCTCTGATGAACAAATCAGAGAATGCTAACACAACATTTTCAAGTTACTAGAACACAATGTCATTCAACCATTCTTTTTTTCTCACATGCTGGTTAAAGACTCTCTATATAATATAATCCCAATGGTCAGTCATTGCCAGTAAAGAGTGAAAAAAGTTCATATCCCACAATTATCTCTCTGGAAGCAAGTTCTGGAAATAAAGAATTATAGGCATCTGCTGTATATAAACGTATTTCTAACACAGAGATTTTTGTTCCCTTGTAAAAAAAAAAAAAAGAACACAATATACAATTCTGTCTACGATATTGCAAGGAAGACATGACGAAGCAGATATTAGAAACTTAAATGGCTTAAAAAGCAGAACAGTTTCCACTATAATTCCTTGATAATTAAAAACCATAGCTGAGGAGAATGTGAAGAGTCTATAAAGTCTTCAAGATTGGAAAAAGAGTATCTAACATTTACTGACCAAATCTTAGAGAAAAACAAAATAACCAATTCCACCTTGAGTTTGAAAGAGATGAATCTAGGAGAGGTGAAAGAAAGCCCCATTTTACGCAGGTAATTATAGAAAGGAACTCTTTTGTCCCAAATAGAAGAAGATAAGCTAAAAGAAATAATTTCAATAATTTATAGATGGCAGATCCTTAAGAACTTTTTAATAAAACTTGGGGATAACCAATTATCATCATAAACAATAGCTGTCAAAATCATGAAATACATGTAATGATGACCTTCAATAAAGTGGCCCAATGGTACTCCTTCTAGAATTAGGAGTTACAGATCTAACAACTATCTGTGTTTAGTAGGGTCTCTTTTTTTTTTTTTTTTGATTCATGAAGAATTCTTTTCTTCTGAGATTGTTTCTATAAATGTACTGTGTTGGCATTACCTGTTCTTCCAAACACTGTGATGAAGTACAAAGAAAGATGGTTTTATTTCTAAGATGGCAGTTATTTGCTTCATTTTTGTGAGTAACTTTGGCTGAGGTAAAAACGTTTTCTGAAGAATCAGTTCCAAACACTCCCCTTTTGGACACACGATCCTCTGAAATAAGAAGTTATGCACTATTAGAAAACATCCACAACACCCAGTCTGGTTTATTTTGTGTATATTGAGAAAGTTCCTTGCAACAAAAAAGAATACTTTTCAAAGAATTCTACAAACCGAACCCTTGAGGCATTACGCACTCTGAACTGTTAAAATTGATTTCTAAAATTGGATAGAAAGATAACATTATGTCACTCAACATATATTTACTGAGTGCCTATTACATATCTAGCACTGTTCTTGGGCGGTGTTAAAAAGTTAATAAAATACGGTATTTGCAAGACTCTTAGACATGACCTATCCCATCTTTTTCTAAATTTGAGGGATTTTTTCTTTATACGAAAGCAATTTATGGATGATTTTAGAAAACTTGTGAGGGAAAAAAGTAAAATATGAAAATCACTCATAATCCTACAAGCCGGAAAGGCCATAACAAAGTTTTTTCAGTGGCTATCTAAAATTTTTTATGTATCCATACACTTCTAAAAATCCAAATTCAATCATACTGTACATAACTCAACTTGCCAGCAGTATCTCTTTTCAGGTTATTGAACATTCCATGTAATTTTAATAGTTATCAAGAACTCCTTTATATAAATGTAAGATAGTTTATTTAACCAATTCCTTATTCTTGACTGTTTAAAATTATAAACATGAACATATTTGTACTAAATATATATATAAATCCATGTACATTCATAATTATCTACTTAGGCTGAGGAAATCATCTAAGAGTAATCCTAAATTAAGAGACTAAGACAATTATATCATGATGCTATTAAAAGAAACGTGGGGGAAAATAAAATGAAATAATTTTGGTAAAAGATAATGAATCTAGCTTTGGCCATGTGGCATTTGAAGTGCCAGTTGAAACTGTAGTGGAAATGACCGAACAGCAGCTGCAAATGTAGGTTAAAATCTGAGACAGATTTCACAGGAGGTAAATATCTGGTCATCAGTTACACTGAGGTAATAGTTTAAGCCATAACATTATATTAATAGTAATATTAAAATTAATAATCAGGGTTAACATTCATTGAGTGTCTGGCACTCTTTTGTGAGCATCTCATGAATCATTTCATTTAATCCTCAGAATACCACTAAAAGTAGACACTGTTACTATCCTAACTTTACAGATTAGAGAACTAAGGCCTGCAGTGAAAGAGTAACTCACTCAAGGCTATACAGATGGTTAAGCAGCAGAGTGGGGATCTGAACACTGCTTTTTGACTCTAGAACCTATCCTTCTAACCACTGTGTCTTGCTACCTGCATTAATGCAGCAAATGAAAAGAAAAGGTCTTTAGAGAATAGAAGAAAAAAGAAGCAGAAAGGGCAGGGGGTGGCAGGAAGCCAGAAAGGAGACAAAGAAAAATGGCTTACAATAGTCAAAGAAGAACTAAGGGTGCAGGGTACATTCCCAAACTGAAACTTGCTTCTTCTGATAATAGCAAGTACAGGAACCTACGTCAATGATCACTAACAGAGCGATAAAGGAATTCAAAAGAAGTCAAGTGGCAGAAATCAAGCCATTGTTGGATTGGGCAATCCTACTCCATCCCCTTCCTAGCCTCTACTATAAAAATGTTCCAGAGACCCAGCAATTGTTTTATCTGTGAGTTCCTTAGGAACATCCCTAACTGAAGGAATTACAGATAGCCTAACCCAGCACAATGCCCATGTTTGTTTCTCTTGACCGGTCAGTGCATGGCATCAAAATCAGTGAGATTCATGTTGTTGTAATGATCACAACCTGGTACAAATCCAGTTAGCATCATTTGTTTGCTTCTGAATACCCTATCATTGGTAGAATTAAGACTTGTGAAGATATCTTTAGGACATAACACAGATATGCTGAGAGGAAACAGAGATAAGGTGACCTAATCTAAAATACATCATTAATAAGCCAGAGAGGGAAAACACAAATATGAAATGCATCACACTCTCTTTAAAAAGGTCATATCCATAAATAACACCAGTTCAGGCCAGCTCTCTACTACTGCCTACTGCACCAGCACCAGTGACTTCAAACTAGCTACTAGCGGGAGAGGTGGCCCCTGCCTTTTGCCTCAACAAATCCTTGGAAATTCTGGTGTGAAGCACTCAACCTTGGCTTCTGTGGGTGGAGGGCTGGGGGGTGCTGAGCAAAGTGTGGGGAGGGTTGCTAAGAATATGCTGGAGTAACCAGCCCTATACAAGATGAGATAAATGAGGAAGAAATGATCTTAGGCCTTAGTCTCCCTGACTTCTTCTACTTTTACAGCCACAGAGATGTCCTGAATCAGTCCTAGGGCAAAAAGCATTGGTAGCAGAGTAGAGCAAGATAGGCACGGAGACACTTGGAAATAGGAGTTAACTGAGGGATGAAAGGGTTCCTCAAACTTCATCAATGTTGAAAGGAAAGCAGACTTCCTGTGGCTACTGCCATGCCTTAGTGCCCTATTCTAATAAAAGGTGAAACAGTTTCCGTTTTCCCTGCTCATCCTTTAAATCAAGTATAACCTAAATCTAGTAATTACTAAGAAAATACTACGTACCCAGCACAACACTATTGTAATAATCTATTGACTTAAATACTTGAAAAGCACAGCGATGTCTGAAAATCAAAGATGTTCTACAAGGACGAGTTCTATTTGTTCTCACAATCACTCAGTGTACTCTCTACTATTTCCAGTAAAACACCCAGGTTATGTGACAGGTAACCAGATGAAACTCCTCTGAAATAAAGAACAAAATATAATGAAGTCTCGGCTTCTGATCCTGATGTTGGACTATTGTTGGGATCTCAGATCTAACAAAAATTATTTCACTCTTTTAAAAATTCTCCTTTTATAAACACAAAGTTTTCATTTTTAAAAGACTGGATGATGTAGAAAAGAACTTGTTCGCTCTCTGACAAAAGCTGCAGTTTAAGGCTCCTTTCTAAACTTCAAAATTGGTTTCACAAGAATATATGCTATATCCCTCCTAAGACCCAGAAGTGCTCCTTCTAAAGGTTTTTATCATTGTTTTTAAAATCCAGCAAATAATAAATACCTTGGCACAATGAGAAAGGAAAAAAAAGTTATTTTTCAATATGATAATGTCAAAATGGCAGATGCTGGCATAGCCCAGAATCCGAAGTGGCTGAAAGCCTGATTAAAGAGCCAGATGCCGCTTCCTATAGCAATCCTGGTGCAATCCAAAAGTGCCACCCAAGTGTTTGACTCATCTTCTTCTGTTTCTGTTTTTCATCAGGGTCCTCTTCCACCCTTTCATCTTATCCCTAATGTTTCTTGCTTTGAAATAAATGTCAGACATAATACGGTTTAGAAATCTAACAGCAATATTTCGGAGAACAAGTAGGTTATTGAGACCTGAAAAAGCGTTTCTTTGGGCATTTCTGAGTCAAAACTTCAATACAGATGAGACAAAAGTTTTTTTCTAAAGGTTTTTCGAGGTTTCATTATTCTGAAGCAATGGAATTTCAATTTCCTTTTGATACCAAACAGACAAGCTTCCAACAGATCTCCCTTACAAGGCCCCCACTACACCTATAGGGTCTAATTTCAGACCAAAGGAAAAGGTTACACACCTTGAAAAGGTTGAAACTTTTGATGTCTTGATAAATTAAACACTAACCACATATTGATTATCTATCTTCCAGACAAAAGTGATTTTTTTAAAGAATTCAATTTTGAAAGAAACTTTTTTAAAAATTCAAATTAATCTGTAAAAAAGCCAGACTAGTGCCCATGCAATGAGAAGCATTATCACACTTGCAGGAGAATTTTCACAGATCAGCACAACCAACATTAGAATTCACAACCAAATCTGCCAGCAACCTCGGAGTGTCTGTTCTTCCACACTCTGGTCAATAGCAATATAAATCAAGAGCATGTTCTCAGTTGAGAGGAGATATTGAATATATTGCTAGAAGGAAAGGAAAATTCATGGGGGGACAATTCTATACAACACTAGGCAATTGCAAAAAGCCTTCTGCAAAGAGAATTGGGGATAAGCAATCATGCTGATAACAAGGTTGGGTACTCTGAAAGTCAGGGCGTGATTTTTGCATTATACTCCTTGCCTACAGCAATGTTTCTCTGGACAACAATATTTGCTCTTGATTTGTCCAGCCAGGCTACTTCACTCCACTGCTTCTTGATCTCATGCTCCTTGGTATCTGGCCTCCCCTGGAGCGACAGTCGTTAGAACTAAATAAGCAATTTTTAAAACCAATCAATCATAAATCAGAATAAATCCAAAGAAGCTAAATTCGGCTGACAAATGCTTTGTCTAAATTCCCTTTGCAGTGCTCTGAATTCCAACTGTTTTATGTTCCTCATTTGAAAGGGCACGGGGAGGAGAGGATTACCTCAGTCTGGCCAGTCAGGCATAACTGTGCTTTCCCCGAGGCTGGATGACAATTGACTCATTATTCACAGTCATAGTCATCAACCTGCCAAGGCACAAATGCACAACCCTGTCCTGGAAAAATGTATGTGAAAAGTCCCAGATGAGGGACACGATAGCAGTAAGTTGAAATTTTTGAAATGTCCAGTGTTAGGCACTTACAGAGAGAAAAATATGAAGAGAGTGTAATGTTTCTGAAAGCTTATATTCAGACAGAAAAAAAATTCTATGTGGTGGCTGAATTACGGAGCTCATTCAATCCAAAAGTTATATTCTGGTCATCAGCTATGTGCAAGGTGACAAAGATGGTTAACATTCAGTCCTTGTTGTCCTTACAGAGTTTACAAACTAGGAAGTTAAGCTATATGTGCAAACCACCAAAATAGAAGGCACCGATGGCAGATGATATAAGGGAGGTACAAAGACAAAGAATGGTAAAATCATAATTGGTTTGGGAGCATCACAAAAGGCTTCACATAGGACTAAGGCATCTGAGCTGGGCTTTGAAAGACAGCTACAATTTCAACAGGTGAGCACTGTGAAGAGGTCATTTTACACAGGGAAAATTCCCTGAGCAAGGCCCTCAACATGGGAACGCACAAGGCCTGAGGAAGAATCACCGATTATTCCAGGAAGATTTGGGGACACATGGATGGGGTATATTTGGAGGGCCTGACAAAAACTCTGTGCTTGACCTACATCCTGGGGAGTCACAATTAGAGCTGTACTCTAAGAAGGCAAACGGACAGAATGGATCAAAGTGGTTCAGGTACTAGAGACAAGAAAGTGTGGAGCTACCATAGTAACCCAGGTGAGAAGTAAGGGGAGCTTCAGCTATGGTGGCAGTGGTGGGAATAGAAGAGATTTAGAAGAAAAAAAAAAAAAAGAGTTCGCAAGTGAGTTCTCTTTTGTTTTTAGAACAAAAATGAAGGCACTATCTCCAACTGATTATGTTTCCTCTCTCCAGATATCACAGAATCATCACGTTATCTTTCCACTGCAATCTGTACGATACTTTTACATATAATTTGGCATGTCCTTGATAACTTTTTTTTAAACAATCTCTGTGATGGTGGGTGCAAATAACAGCACGATGGCAACCTGTCAAGTAGATAACAGTTTGGTGCTAAGAGGCCACACATACCCATCCCATAAAATGAGCTTACCTTCCCAACTGACTTAGTCAAGACCACAGAAGAGGTGGCCCACACTGGGAACAGATGCAGCATATTTGAGCATAGCCTCCCACAGCTCCAGGATTCCTAACAGAGCAACAGCTGCTGGTGACAATGTCAGCACAAGGGAGAATCTGTTATATCCAAGTTTGTTTCTTTTTGCACCGCAACCCTTTCCTATGCTAAGTTTACAAGTCTATGCATAATTGATTTATTTTCTTAATAGGTAATATTTACAAACAAGTAGGATCCTCCTAGTTCTTGAGCTAAACCCAGGATCACAAAGACACATGCTTATCTGGTGAAGAACCCAGGGAGGATCTAAGTATCCATGAACAATACCCCCACTTCCCCACAGCTTTACTAGGTATAATTTACACACCACAAAACTCATTCATTTTAAGTGTACAATTCAATGATTTTTAGGAAGTATACAAAGTTGTACCACCATCACCACGATTCCATTTTTAGGTCATTCCATCACCCCAAAAAGGTGCCTGGAGCCCATTTGCAGTCACTCCCCATTCCTACTCTCAACTACAGGGAACCACTAATCTACTTTGTGTTGCTATGTATTTGTCTCTTCTAGACATTCCGTATCAATGGAATCTTATGATATGTGGTCTTTTGTGCCTGGCTTCTTTCCCTTAGCATAACATTATTGAAGTTGGTCTGCTGGAGTGTGTATTAGTACTTCCCTTCTTATTGTCAAATAGTTCATTGTATGAATAGTACCAAGTCTTATTTTTCCACTCACTAGTTGATGAAAATTTGGAGTGTTTCCACATTTTATACCCCCTTAATGATGATACTGAGTTTGACCTAAGGACTGTCATCACTAATCGAATTCCATGCTGTCCCACATGACAAAATAAAACCACAGGGTAACTATGCAGTTTCACTTCCCTCTACACCCAATGGAAGAAATGCTGATGCTCATTGAGGCTATAATTCTCTAATCACCTTATCTCCACCATACCATCAGAGTCACAGGATCAGGCCACTCTCTATCACATGGCCTGTTTTCTTCAAATTTATATGAAATAGTCTGAAATTACCATCCTAAATTGTTCATTGCCTGTCTATTCCCACTAAAATGTATCCCTAAGAAGAGCAGGGATCTCACCATCAGGAACTTACTCACAGTTCCTGTAAAGTAAAATATTCATTCTCCACTCTAAAGGATGGGTAACAATTAAGACTGAAACATAGATTGATATTCAGCCCTTCAACCAGGAAGTTCTACACTGAGAGTTCACCATGTGCTTAACACTCTGCTAGGCTGGAAGAGGAGTTAAGAAAATGATACGACATGGCCTCTGCCTATAAGAAACATATCATCTAGTCCCTTAAAATTTTTACCCACTCAAAGACACAACATTTTACATATCTTTCAGTTCACATTTCCATGTTTAAGAATGTATCCAAAAGAAATGATTAAGTACGTGGGTGAAGATTTCACTGCAAATCCAAAAATGTCTGATTTATTCCCTTGAACATTTTTATTTAATCGAGGACATATGTTTTTGCAGATCTTTGAACCAGCATTTCCATGGGTGAAAATGTATCTAAAGGCCATAAATAAGAAGGGTGCAAAGAATGCTGGTACCAAAATCAATCAATAAATAAAGGCCAGAACGCTTGCAAGGACCTACAAACCTATCCATACCCCATCTTTCCCTACCTCCATGCCCTCTAACCTCAGCTTCCACTCCCTTCACCTTTGCTCATGCAACTCCAGCCTCACTGGCCTCCTTGCTGGTCCTCAGCTGGGCAGGTGCTGCTATTACCTGGCCTCTGCACTCACTGTTCCCTGGGCCTCAAATATCTGCAGACTCACCTCATTCCAACTTTATTCAAATTTTACCTTCCCAGATCATCCTATATAAAACCGCAACCCTACATCCTCCTGCCAGCACTCATGATTCCCTATACCATGCTCTGGTTGTTTTACCCCTTTCTAGAATACAAGTTTCAGTTTCCCCCTTCTAGAATACAATTTCTCTGAAGGCAATGATCTTTGTGTCTTTTGTTCACTTCTGTGAGTAACATTTAGTACATAGTAGATATTCAACAAACATTTACCAAATGAGGGTGTGCAATGCAGCATCATTTGTAATAGACAAAAATTGGAAATAATTCAAATCTCTAACAAAAAGAGAATAGCTAAACAAATATCCATACAACTGAATACCAGGAAATCATCAAAAGACGGGTAAATAATATTTATTGCTATGAGGTGTTCATAATATAATGTTACATTAAAAAGCAAGTTACTTCTTATCTGTAGAGTGGTGAGGGGAAAAAAGCAAGTTACAAAAACTATGTGTAGGCCGGGCGCGGTGGCTCAAGCCTGTAATCCCAGCACTTTGGGAGGCCGAGACAGCCGGATCACGAGGTCAGGAGATCGAGACAATCCTGGCTAACACGGTGAAACCCCGTCTCTACTAAAAATACAAAAACTAGCCGGGCGAGGTGGTGGGCGCCTGTAGTCCCAGCTACTCGGGAGGCTGAGGCAGGAGAATGGCGTAAACCCGGGAGGCGGAGCTTGCAGTGAGCTGAGATCTAGCCACTGCACTCCAGTCCGGGCGACAGAGCGAGACTCCGCCTCAAAAAAAAAAAAAAACAAACAAACAAACAAACAAACAAAAAAAAACTATGTGTAGTACGAGCCCACTTTTATAAAATAATTATAATAAATTTGCTGAATATATAAATGAATGAAAATATTAGGTTGAGCCCTTACAATAATTCAGGTACTATAAATATAAATAAATATATTTATGTGCATTTTATATATTTTTATTTAATCCTAATAACTTAATGAGGTAAAAGTTATTATATCTATTTTACATATGATAAAACTGAAGCTCAGAAATGTTAAGTAAGTTTCCCAAGATCACCTAGTTAGAAAGTAAGAGTTTAGATTCAAATCTTGGTTGTCTCCAACTTCCATGTTCTTAACTAATAACTGAATACATATATACATATTAATAAACAGAAAAATTCAGAAAGGATGCATACAACCATGGTTTATCTATAGGACAATAGACTATGACTTTATTAGTTAACTGCATATAAGTTTGCCTACATAAAAAAGACACCTAAAGTAACAATAGCTTAAACAAAATGGAAGTTTATTTCTCGCTCATGCACAGTAAGAGATATAGACAATCCAAGGATAATATGATTGTTCTGCACAGTCATCTGACCCAGGCTTCTATCTTTCTACTCTGCCACGACTACAGCACCAACCTTGGTCCAGGATGACACACCCCCACACCCTTGTTCCAAGCAAGAAGATGAAGAAAAGGAAGAAGAAAGCACATACCTCACTCCTCTGTAATTAGCTAAGGCTGATTTCAGCTACCAGATCAAGGAAGCACAAAAAATAGAGCAGCTCAAACAAGA